>NC_051428.1:26980200-26985850 GCF_015228065.2 Penaeus monodon | reverse complement strand
TATTTTTTAAAAATATATTAATATATAAATAATTTAAAATTAATTTTATATATTAAATTTTTTTTTTTTTTTTTTTTTTTTTTTTTTTTTTTTTTTGGTGGGGTTGTGTGTGTGGGTGTGTGTGGTGTGTGTGTGTGTGGTGTGGGTGTGTGGTGGTGTGGGGGGTGGGGTTTTGTCGTGGTGTGTGCGTGTGTGTGGTACACAGCACAATACGTATATATTATATGTAACACAACAACACACACACACACACACACACATATATTAAAATTTTTATATATATATTATATATTATAATATATATATATATTATATATATATATATTGTGGTTGGGGGGTGTGTGTGGGGTGGGTGGGTGTGGTGTGGTGTTTTGGGTGTTGTGGGGTTATGAGTGTTGCATTTGTTCATATATCAATGCACACACAACACGCCAACCCACAAAACACACACAAAAAAACACACACACACACACAATATATTATACATAATATATATATACATATATATAACTTTATATACATATATATATATATAATATATATATATATATAATAAAAAGGAAAAACACCGGCACTCTCCGTGGAAAGGAAAACGGGGGCCCCTACCCAACTCCCCCAAGAGCATCACAACATGAAAACTAAAATTAAGTAACATGCTGTGATACGGCGGCTCAAAAATGAACCTACCGTAAAAAAAAAAAAAAAAAAAAAAAAAAAAAAAAAAAAAAATAATATATATATAATTTTATATATAAATATATAAAATATATATATAAATACATATATAAAAAACACCCCCACACACAAATTATATTATTATATTATTATATTATATATATATTATATATTTGCTTTTATATTTATAGGGGAATAATATATTTACACCATAACACACACACACACAACCACCCACACACCAACACACAAAATATATATATATATATATATATTTTATAATATTATATATATAAAATATATATATTTTATATATATATAGGTTATATAATATATATATATTATATTATATATATATTATAATATTATATTATATAATATAAGCACAACACGCAAACACACACACAACGCACAACACACACAAAAAACACACCACCCCCCACACACACCACACACACAACACACACACAAAAAAACACACACCAACACACCCACACAACACACACACACACCACACCAACCACACACACACACACACATATATATATATTTTAATAATATATATATATTAATAGTATATATATAGTAATTATAATAATATAAGTATATATATAGTATATAATACACACATTTAATATAATATATATATAATATTATTATATATAATATATATAATATTTAATTAAAATTAATAAATATAATATGTAATACTACCACACACAAACACCAACACACACACCACAACACACACACACCCCACACACACACACACAAACACAAATAAAATAAATATAATATAATATATATATATATATATATTATATATTTTATATAATAAAATTAAATTTATATATATATTTTATATATAATATATATAAAAATTTATATATATAATATATATATATATGTACATATAAATATAATATAATAATATATATAAATATATATATATATTAATATTATATATTATATATATAATATTATATTAATATAAATACAGACATACCAACACACAAAAAAACACACACACACAAAAGAGAGAGAGAGAGAGAGGAGAGAGAGAAAAGGGAAGGAGGGAGGGGAAGAAACCGAAAAGAGGGAGAAAAGGGAGAAAAGAGAGAGAGAGAGAGACTGAGAAATTTCAGAGAGAGCATATGTACATTTTTTTTTATTGTTCCTGTTGTGGTACAGAGTTTTATAGTTTTATAGTACCATGATTCCTTTAAGATGAGCATATAACTTCAAAAGTGTTGGTATAAATGGCAATGTCATGTTCAAAAAGTAGCAAATTAAGAACTAGCACAGCAGTGGGATGAATAACTCACGCGAAACCCGGTGTCAGCTGATGTCCAAGAGGGTAAACAAGAGAGATGTGTTTACAGCGCTTACCTAATGGGCAGATCATGAACCCGACGAGAGGGCTGTGTTTTTTCAGCGGGGGTGGCCGCAGCAAAGCTCTTTAAGGGGTTGATTTGGTAAGAGGTGATAAATGGTATAAAAAGATTGCGTAAGTTCTTGCAAGAAAGGGGAAATTTCACACACAGAGGTATAAAGGTGAAAGTGGTACACACCATGCACGCAAACACTCACACACTTGCTCACGCCGAATCATTAAAGTTATTTTTCTTGTTTCCCAATTTTATAAGTTTGATTGGGGAGGCAACTTAAAAGCATTTTGTAATGGGAAGCAGTCGATAGATGATCAAATGATTGATTATAAGAGTACAGATGTCCATGCTTACAAAACACACACACACACACACACACCCCAATTTCCCCCCTTTTGATTCTTTAAACACACCAACCCCCTCCCTTTCCTCTCCCCCCCCGCCCACAAAATCTCCCCCACATCCGCCGCACACCCAAAACATTCACCCCTCTCCCCGCCCCTCCCCACGCTTTGCATTGAATTTCGTGAGTGAAGGGACGGGGGGAGGCGAGGCGGGGGTGGGGTCTTGCTCGACGCCGTTGTTTCCGTCTCCCGGCCCCCCCGCCCATCTGGGGGCTGCTGTGTTACGCCGCGTCGGAAAAAAGCTTCGGCCGATTCCCCGTTCTCAAGAGGTTTGCTGTAATTTTTGTTATCGTTATGGTTTCGTTGTTACTTTGTACTGTTGCGATGTTCTTGATTTTCATTATTTATTATTATGATATTTTTATCGATATTTTTATTTTTCATTATTTTTTTTATTTATTTTTATTTTTATTATTATTTTTATTATTTTTTATTATATTATATTATTTTTAAATTATATTTTTATTATTATATTTTTTATATTATTATTTTTATTAATTATTACTATTATTATTATATTTTTATTATATTATGTTACATTTTTATCATTATTATTTATTAATTATTATTATTTATTATTATTATTTATTATTATTATATTATTTTATTTATTATGTTATTATTATTATTATTATTATTATTATTATTTTATTATTATTATTTTTATTTATTATATTTTATTTTTTTATTATTTATATTTTTTTTTTTTTTTTATTATTATATTTTTTTAATTTTTTATTAAATTTTTATTATTATTATTTTTTTATTATTATTTTTTATTATTTATTATTTTATTTTATTATTATTATATTTTTATTATTATTATATTATTATTTTTTTATTATATTATTTTATTATTATTTATTATTTTTATTTTTATTATTTTATTATTTTTTTTTTATTATTATTATTTTTATTATTTATTATTATTATTAATTATTATTATTTTTATTTTTTATTATATATTATTATTATTATATTAATTTATTATTTATTATTTTATATTATTATTATTATTTTATTATTTTATATTATTATTTTTATTATTCTTATTTTTATTATTATTATTATTATTTTTATTATTATATTATTATTTATTTAAAATTTTTTATTATTATTTTTATTGTTTTATTTTTATTTTATAAATTATTTTTGTTATTAGTTTTATTATTATCGTTTTATTTATTATAATTATTATTATTATTATTATATTATTATTTATTTTTTTTTATTATTATTATTTTTATTTTTAATTTTTTATTATTATTATTATTATTTTATTTTTACCATATCATTATTTTTATTTTATTTTTTATTTATTATTTTATTTTTTTATTATTTTTAAATTTTTATTATTTTATTATTATTATATTATTATTTTTATTTTTATTATTATATTATTATTTTTTATTATATTAGTGTTCATTTTATACGGTTTCGGGCTGGGGGACTATATACATGACCCATTAGATTTTTTTAAAACTTTATAAAAAACTTTTTAAAAAAAGAAAAGTTTTTATATTTATGTAATTAAGTAGATAGATGTTCAATCATGAAAAAAAACTACTCTTTAAAGTGAATGTAGATAAACAGTAAAATCGAATTATGAAAATTTTTGGAAAATAAACAAGTTTACCACATGCAGAAAATTCCCCAGTTTTTCATAAATTTTTTTTTATTTCATAGGATGAAATAAAATTTTTAAATTTTAAAAAAAAACAAAAAACTAATTTTGAAAAGTTGTTTTTTTTCTCTTTTTCTTCTGGAAAGCAATAGGGGGGTAATTTTTTATTTCTTTTCCCGGGGTTTTGAAAAGAGGTTTTGTATAATACATTTAAGATTTCGTATCGTTCCATTTTCAGTGGGTTTTCATTTTTTTCATATTGTTAATTTTAATGTGATTATGAAACGAATAGCAGTAGTAATATAATAATAAAACAATTAAAAAAATGTTTTTATTATATTGTTAAATTATTAGTAATCTTATAGTCTTATTTGAAAAAAGGGAAAAAACGTTTTTTTAATCTCTCTGTTTTTTTAGGGGAAAAAAAAATACCGAGTTACTTTTTCCCGAGATTTAATTAAAGGAAAAAGGGGGTTTTAAGGTGAAGGGTTTAAGTTAAGCAAAAGGGTTAAGGTAATTAAAAAGATTAATTGAAATAAAGAAAATTACCGTAGAGAAGATACTGCAGGTAACAGTAAATTTTATAGGTTTTTACTTAACGAGAGGGGGTTTGAGCCCGGGGGGGCCCGGCCGTGATAGAAAAAGGACCCGTTATCGGGGGGGGGGGCCAGGGCGGGGCCAGGATGGGCCAGGGAGGGCCCGGACAGGGCCCGGGCAGGGCCAGGGCGGCGCAGCGCCGCCCCCAGGCCGCAGTGTTGGGGGCGGATAGTGAACCCGGGCGCGGAGGGCGAGCGCGGCCCCCCACCTGCGCCCGGACGGGCCGGGCGGGGCGGGCGGGCGGAGCCGTGTGGCAGGATGGGCGTGTGCATGGCGGCCTCCCTTTTGCCCTTTGGGCCCCTGCAAAGGGCGCCACCCTGCGCCGTCGGGGTTAGGGCGTCCGCTGTAGCGAGGGCGCCGTCCCCGGGATAGCGGGGCCTGCTCAAGGGGCTGTGATAGAGCGCCCTTTTGTTTGATTGGTGCATCGGCGGGCGGGCGGGCCCCCCGTGGGGCCACGGGGGGAGCGCCCTGCCTGTTTAAATGCAAAAAAGTGTTGCAGAAGCTATGGAGGCAGGGCCGCGGGGACCCGGCTTCCCTCGGGGGCGGCCCCAAGCACGGGTGCGCGGCCGCCCCGGGAGGGATCGGGGAGCAGCGCCTTTTGGGAAAGGGGTCGGGGCCAGGGCCCAAGGGGGGGCCTTCGGCCAAGGGCGTGGGGGGGAGGCGGCGGAGGGCCCGGGGGAAGCCAGTGGCGAGGCGGGCCCCGCGGGCGGCGGCGTCTGGGAGGCGCGTCTCGGGGCCTCGTCTTCCCGGGAGGCCCCTCGCTCCCCGCCGCCGCCGCCGCCCCGCCCGCGCTGCTGCGGGAGGGGGCTGCGACGGGGGGGCTCGAGGCAACAAAGGGGGTTAGGCTTAAGGGGAAAGGGGGTTTAGCCTTAAAAGACTAAAAAAAAAAGGGATAATGAGATAACAAACCCGGGTTTACGGCGGCGAGAAAAAACTCGTCCCGGGCCCCCCAAGATTTTATA
>NC_051428.1:26953292-26980100 GCF_015228065.2 Penaeus monodon | reverse complement strand
GGGGAGAAGGGGGGGGGTGGGGGGAGGAAATTTAGAAAGGGGGAAGGTGGGGGGAAGGGGAAAAAGGGACAGAATTTTTTTTTATTTTTTTTTTTCCCCTTTTTGGGGGAAACCCCCCCTAAAGGGGGAAGGAAAAAATTGGGGAGGCAAAAAAAAAGGGGGGGGGCCGGGGGGGGGAAAAAAGGGGGGAAAAAGGAAAAGGGGGGGGGGAAAAAAAAAAAAAGCCCCCAAGGGGAAAAAACCGCGAGCACCAAAAAAAAAGGGAGGCTTATCCGGGCCATAAGTGACGTTTTCCGCCCTTACGCCCCCTCCCCGTCCTCCCTCCGCCCTCCTCTCCTCCACTTAGTTCGGTGTTATGCCATCAGCTGAGACGCCGCGTCGGCCGCTCGCCTCTCGCTCGCCCTCGCCTTTGTCTCTCCACGGCTTTGTGTGTTCGCGAAAGCGGGTGATTGGGGGCACAGTTCAACACTCACGATTCCACGCGCAGAAAACACGGAAAGTAAATATGACATCGCGTAAACACATGCGCGCACAGGAACCCCCCCCCCCTCTCTCCCTCATTGAGTAATTGCTTGTAATTTTTAATTTTGTATATATTAAGTGTTCAGTTAAAATCGTTGGAACTATTTATTAATTTTTTCATTACGATTTCGCTCACGTACCCCCGTCTCCCTTATTTAAACCTAAAAATGATTTCAACCCCCCACCCACCCACCACCCACCCGCCCGCAGGCACAGGAAGCAAAGGCAGATCCCGGAGTCTCACCCCAAAACGGAAAATACGTTTCCCCCTTACCTTTTTACCCTTGCCACATGCGGCCCTTTGTTCTCCCCCCCCCCCCTCTCTCTCTCTCTCTTCCCTCTCTCTCTCTCTCCTCTTCTCTCTCTCTCTTCTCTCTCCTCTCCCCTCTCTCTCTCTCTCCCTCCCTTTCTCTCCCTCTCCTGTCTCCCCTCTCCCCCCTCCCTCTCTCCCCCCTCCCTCCGTCCCTTTTCCCTTCTTTCCCCCCCTCCCCCCCTCCCTCCCCTCCCTCCCTCCCTCCCTCCCCCCTCCCTTCTTCCTCTCTTCCTCTTTCTTCTTCCTCCCTCCTCTCTCTCTCCATCTTCCCCTCACTCTCTCTCTCTCTCCTCTCTTTTTCTCTCTCTTTTTCTCTCTCTCTTTCTCTTTCTCTTTCTTCTCCCTCCCTCTCTCTCTCTCCCCCCCCCCTCCCTCCCCTCCCTCCCTCCTCCCTCCCTCCCTCCCTCCCTCCCTCCCCCCCCCCTCTCTTCCTCCCCCCTCCTCCCTCCCTCTCTTTCTCTCTCCCCTCCTCCTCTCCCTCTCCTCTCTCTCTCTCTTCTCTCTCTCTCTCCCTCCTCTCCCTCTCTCCCTCTCTCCCTCCTCTCTCTCCCCCCCTTCCCCCTCCCTCCCTCCCTCCCTTTTCCCCCCCTCTCTCCCCCCTTTTCTTTTCCCCTCTCCCCCCCCCCCCTTTCTCTCTTCCCTCCCCCTCCCCCTCCCCCCCCTCTCTCCTCTCTCCTTCCCTCTCTTTTTTTTTTTTTTTTTTTTTTTTTTTCCCCCCCCCCCCCCCCCCCCCCCCCCCCCCTCCCCTCCCTCCCCCCTCCTCCTCCTCCCCCTCTTCCCTTTTCTCGCTCTTCCCCTTCTCTCTCTCTCTCTCTCCCCCCTCCTCCCTCCCTCCTCTCTTCCCCTCTTCCTCTCTCCTCCCTCCCTCCCCCCCCCCCCCCTCTCTCCCTCTCTCTCTCCTCTCTCTCTCTCTTCCTCTCCCCTCTTTTCCCCTCTCTCCCCTTTTTCTCCCTCCCTTTTTTCTTTTTTTCCCTCCTCCCTCCTTCTCCCTTCTTCCTCTCTCCCTCCCCCCCCCCTCCCTTTTTTCCCCCTTTCCCTTTTCCCTCCTCTCCCCCCTCCACTCCCCTTCCCCTCCCTCTCCCCCTCTCTCTCCTCTCTTCTTCCCCCCGTCTCCTCCCCTTCTCCTCCCCCTCTCTTCTCCCCTCCTCCCCTCCCCTCCCCCCTCCCCCCTTTTCCCTCCCTCTCTTCCCCTCCCTCTCTCCTCTCTCCCCCCCCCCCTTTTTTTCCCTTTTTCCCCCCCCTCCCCCCCCTCTTCTCTCCTCTCTCTCTTCTTTCTCCCTTCTCCTTCTTCTCTCTCCTCCTTCTCTTCTTTTCCCCTCTCCCTCCCTCCCCCTCCCTCTCCCCTTCTCTCTCTCCTCTCCTCTCTCTCTCTCTCTCTCTCTCTCTCTTCCCTCCCTCCCTCCCTCCCCCCCTCCCTCCTCCCTCCCTCCCCCCCTCCCTCCCTCCCCCCTCCCTTTTTCCCTCCCCTCCCCCCCTCCCTCTTTCCTCTCTCCCTCCCCCCCCCTCCCCCCTTCTTTTTCCCTTTTTCCCCCCTCCCCCCCCCCTCTCTTCTCTCCTCTCTCTCTTCTCTCTCTCCTCCCCTCTCTCTTTTCCCCCCCTCCCCCCCCCCCCTCCCCCCTCCCCCTCCCCCCTCCTTCCTCTCTTCCTCTCTTCCCCCCCTTCCCCCCCCCCCTTCTCCTCTCTCTCTCTCTCTTCTATCTCCTTCTCCTCTCTCTCTCTCTCTTCTATCTCCCTCTCCTCTCTCTCTCTCCCTCCTCCCTCCTCCCTCCCTCCCCCCCTCCCCCCCTCCCCCCCTCCCTCCCCCCCCCCTCCCTTTCCCTTCCTCCCCCCCCCCTTCCCCTTTCCTTCCCCCCCTCCCCCCCCCCCTCCTCCCTCCCCCCCTCTCTCTCTCTCTCTCTCTCTTCTCTCTCTCCTCCCTCTCTCTCTCTCTCCTTTTCTCCTTCTCTCTTTCTTTTCCCTTTCCTCTCTCTCTTTTCCCCTTCTCCTTCTCTTTTTTCTCCCTCACTCTCTCTCTCTTCTCCCCTCTCCTCTTCTCTCTCCCCCTTTCTTCTTTCTCCCTCTCTCTTTCTTCCCCCTTCTCCTCCCCCCCCTCCCTCCCTCCCTCCCTCTCCTTCTTCCCCCCTCCCTCCTCCTCCCTCCCCCCCCTCCCCCCCTCCCTCTCTCTCTCTCTCCCTCTCCTCTTCTCTCTTCTTCTTCTCTCTCTCTCCCCTCTCTTCCTCTCTTTTCTCTCTTCTCCCCCTTCTCTCTCTCCTCCCTCTTTTCCTTCTCTCTTTTCTCGTCTCTCTCTCTCTTTCTCTCTCCCCTTTCCTCTCTTCTCTCTCCCCTTTCCTCTCTTCTCTTTTCTTCCCCCTTTCCTCCCTCCCTCTCTTCCTTTTTCTCTCTCTCTCTCTCTTCCCCTTCCTCCCCTCTCTCTCTCTCTCTCCCTCTCTCTCCTCCTCTTCTCTCTCCTTTCTTTCCTCTTTTTCTCTCTCTCTCTCCCCTCCCCCCTCCCTCCCCCCTCCCTCCCTCCCTCCCCCCTCTCCCTTCCTCCCTCTGTTTTTTTTTTTCTTTCCCTTCCTCCCGAGAAAAAAAAAAACAAAAAAAATTGAGGAAGAAAAAAAAAAAAAAATTAGAGGAAGAGAAAAAATTGGAAAAAGGGGGAAAAAGTAAAAGGGTTTGAGAAAGAAAAAAATGAAAAAGGGGGGGGGGGGAGGGGGGGGGGGGGGGGGGGGGTTTGGGGTTTGGGGGGGGGTGGGGTGGGGGTGGGGGGGGGGTGGTGTGGGGGTGGGGCGGGGTGGATTTTTGTTTTTAAAATTTGTTTTGTTGTTTTTTTCTTGGGTGTGTGTGTGTGTGTGTGTGGTGGGGGTGTGTGTGTGGTGGTGGTGGTGGGTGTGTGTTGGGGTGTGTGTGTTGTGGTGGTGTGTGTGTGTGTGTGTTTTTGGTGGTGTGTGTTTTGGGTGTGGGTGTGGTGGTGTGTGTGTGTGCGTGCGTGTGTGTGCGTGCGTGCGTGCGTGCGTGCGTGTGTTTTGCGAAGATGTATTTATAACACATGTAAGTATGGGTGATATGTGTGTCATGATAACCTTGTAAACGAGTTTGGCGAGCGCTTAATCGTACGGATGTTCTGCGTAAATTGCCTTTGCGTGTGCGAGTAATTAGGAGAGAAATGGCTGTACCTTTTTCCTTCTCGCAATTTTTCTTGCTCTTTCTCTTTTTCTCTTCTACGCTTCCCCTTTCCACAGCCTCTTCTTGCGCTTCAACTTTCTTCCCCACCTCCACCTCTCCCGTCTTCCACTTCCACCTTCTCCTCCTCCTTGCTCCCTCTCACTTCCCTTCCCCCTCCTCTTCCCGTCCCCCCTTTTTTCCCTTCCCCTTCCCCTTACCCACTCTCCATCCCCTTCCCCTTCTCCTTCTGCATTCCCCTTCCCCTTCCCCTTCCCCTCCCTCCCCTTTCCCTTTTCCCCCTTTCCCCTTTTCCCCCTCCTCTTTCCCCACCCTTCCCCTTCCCTTTTCCCCCTTTTTTTCCCCCCCCCATCCTCTTCCCCTCCCTTCCCCCTTCCCCTTCCCTTTCCCCCTTCCCCTTTTTCCTTTCCCTTCCCCCTTCCCCCCCCCCCTTCCCCCTTTCCCTTTCCCTTTCCCCTTTCCCCTTTCCCTTTCCCCTTTCCCTTTCCCTTCCCCCTCCCCTCCCGTCCCCCCCCCCCTCCCCCTCCCCCATCACTTTCCCTTTCCCCTTTTCCAAAACTTCACCTCCCCCCCCTCCCTTTTTCTCCCCCCCCATTTTTTCTTTTCCCTTTTTTCCCCCTTTTCCTCTTTCATTCCCATTCCTTTTCTTCCTCCAAAAACCTCTTTCCTCCTTCTTCTTCAAATTTTTTTTTTATTTTTTCTTTCTTCCCTTTTTTTCTTTCAATTCCTTTCCCCCCCCCCCCATTTTTTTTTTTCTCCTTTTTTCTTCCCCTAATTCCCTTTTTTTTTCAAAACCTCTTCTTTTGGGGGCCCTTCCTCTTTTTTTCCCCCTTCTTCTTTTTTTTTTTCTTTTTCCTTCTTCCCCCCTTTTTTTTTTTTTTTTTTTTTTTTCCTTTTTTTCATGTTTTTTCCCCCCCCCCTCCGCCCCCTCCGCCAAACCCTTTTGGTCTGCTTCTCTCCCCCACTTACCGGGGCTCATCAACGCCACCCAGGTCTACGGGAAAAACCGTATTCTTTGTCTCAGTCAAAAAAAAAAAAAAAAAAAAAAAAAAAAAAAAAAAAAAAAAAAAACCTCACGTCCGACACTAGTTTTCACACGCCCCCCCCCCCCCCACAAATCCCCCCTAAATTTTTCCCTTCCCCTTCCCCCCCCTTCCCCCTTCCCTTTCCCCTTTCCCTTCCCCCTCCCCATCGCCTTCGCCCCCCCCCCTCCGGCGCCTGCCTGCATCTGGGTAGGGCTTCCTTGGCGCTCTCTCGGGAGGGCTTCACGGGGCGTCAACGGCGACGGGGACTCACGTGTAGGATTGCAAGTAGAGCAACGAAGGGAAGAACAAGAAAACACACGAATATATTTTCTTGTTCTTCCATTGTTGTATACACACGCGCAGATATTTACCTACTTAGGCATAGATACCTATATCCATGTACATATCCGTACACAAATACGCATACATGATGTAGCCTGCAAATACATGACATATACAGATTCATATTCATATTTAAATTTATATTTATATTCATATTCATATTCATATTCATATTCATATTCATATACACTTATACGCGCGCGCGCACACGCACGCACAGTGAAAGGGAGAAAGATGAAAATATATGGAGAAAAGAGATATGATGTGTTGTGCGTCCTGTGGCTTGCAGAGTGCGAGGGCGGGCACGTGAAGTTCCCTTTGGGTTTTTGCAATATCTGCAATAGCAGTTTCTGAAATTGGGCGCTGGAACTTGCCTCTGTTTTTCGCCCATTCTTCGTTTTTTGTTGTTGTCGTTTTTCCGTTTTAACTTGGCTTTTATTTATTCATTTTTTATGTGTTATATTGTTAACCGTGTATATTTATAACAGTGTTTCAAATACACCCTTTCTCCTAGATTCACGCTTACACACATTCACGCTCACACTTATGGTCATGCTAATACTCTGCTTCACACTCATGACCGTGCTCATACTAACGCTCACACTCAGGCTCATACTGAAGCTCGTACTTACGTTTGTGCTCACGCTCACACTCACGTCCGACACTAGTTCACACAGCCCCTCCCCCACACACTACTCCCCCCCCTAATTCCTCGTGACCTCCGCCATAGGAGCTTCCGGTTGGGAGGTCATATTAACTGTCGTGGGCCAATCCTTGCAACCCCACTTCCCCTTCTTCCCCAACATCGTCCCCCTCCTTCCCCTCTCCCCTACCTCCCCTACTCCACTTCCTTTCCTCCCCCACTTCCACATAGTCCATACCTTAATCCACTCTACCTCTACCTCTCCCCCTTCTTCCTCTTCCTCTCCCTCTCTCTCTTCCTCTTCCTCCCCCTTCCTCTAATTCCTCCTCCTCCCCTCTCCCTCTCCCTCCTCTCCCTCCCTCTCCTCTCCCTCCCCTTCTCCCTCTCTCCTCTCCTCTCCTTCCTTCTCTCTCCCCTCTCTCCTTCTCTCTCTCTCTCTCTCTCTCTCTCCTCTCCTCTCCTCTCCTCTCCTCTCCTCTCCTCTCCTCTCTCTCCCCCTTCTCTCCTCTCCTCTCCTCTCCTCTCCTCTCCTCTCCTCTCCTCTCCCTCCTCTCCTCTCCTCTCCTCTCCTCTCCTCCTCTCCACCTCTCCTCCCATTTACCCCATTTCTTCTGAGACTTGTCAAACCCTCCCCCTTACTATCTCCTGCTTCGACGCCCCTCCTCCATTGTCTTCCTAGAACTACTCTTTCTGAGTCTGTTTTTGGATAATAACGATTGTAGGATATTACTATTTACTTGTCTCATTATCGACATGCCATTTACTATGCAGTGAAATACGCACGTTTGTCTTTACCCAGAACGCAATCGTCAGGAAAGCTGAGTGCAGCAATCTGACTCGCCGATGAAAAGGGGTGGCCTCGGCTGCGTCCAATCAGGCGGCCAAACACTGATTAATTATGGGACTCTTAAGCACGCGGCCGGAAATGAGCTGCGTCCACACACGAACGAACGCGTAGCCTGCTTGGATAGCATAAAATACATAGGCCTATGCAAAAACGCATAAACACACACACACAATAATAATAAAAATAAAAGATAAAGAATAGATAAACGCATAATTTCAATAGAATAAAAAACCTCTCCCCCAGAAAGCAACAAACTCCCCCACTCATCCTCTCCCTTCTGTCTCTCTCCTTCCCTCCCTCTCTCCCTCCATGCTCCTTCTTTCCCCCTCCCCCTCCCTGATCCTACCCCCATCTGCTTCCTCCCCTCCTCCCCCACCCTTGCTCTGGAAGCACGAAAAGTTGGGGTGTCATATCAGGGGGACGGGTTACCTTAACCCACCAGTGGGTTAAGGCAACCTCCCTCCCTCCTTTCCTCCCTCCCTCTCCCTTCTCCCTCTCCCTCTCCCTCTCCCTTCCCTCTCCCTCTCCCTCTCCCTCTCCCTCTCCTCCCCCCTCTCTCTCTCTCTGTCTCTCTCTCTCTCTCTCTCTCTCTCTCTCTCTCTCTCTCTCTCTCTCTCTCTCTCTCTCTCTCTCTCTCTTCCTCGCCCTCCCTCCCCCCTCCCCCTCTCCCCTCCCCCTCCCCCTCCCCCTCCCTATCTCCCTCCCTCCCTCCTAATCTCTCCCCTTCTCTTCCTCCCCTAATCCCCCCTGTTCCCGCTCCTCCCTCCCGAGTGCCCATCTCCTTCTCCCCCTCCGTCCTTCCTTTGTCCCTCTGTCTCCCTCCCCCTCCCATCTCCCACCCCCTCCCTCTCCCTCCCCCTCCCATCTCCCTCCCCCTCCCATCTCCCTCCACCTTCCCTCCCCCTCCCCGTGTCTATCTGTGTATGTGTTTGGTAAATCTTGTCATTTGTGATAAGTTTGTGATTGGTAGAGATGATTGGGTAATAAGCTCGGTTTTATTTTACCTTCGCTTTAGTTGCTGTGGCTTAATGATTGTGCAACGCAAAATGTTGCAGAATAATGATGGACACTCCTTGCTGTTTGTGATTGCATGGTGCTTGATTTGATTCCGTTTCCCCCCTCTTTGAGCGTATGGTGATTCAATGGTGGTCATGTAATGGATATTATTTGATAGGTAATGGTGGTTCGATTTGCAATCACGTTATGCAATGTCAGCAGGTCAGTGTGATTGTACAGAGCCAGGAGCCAGGCGCTGGAATTCCTTCATTCTACCTGGCTGACGCTGATGGTGATGATGATGATGGTGATGTTGTGGTAATGATTTTAGATGCTGATAAAAGTGATGCGGTGAAAGTTATGATGATGATTAGTAATATTGATAAGAAAAATGGTGATGATGATGATGAGTAATTATGATGGCGACGACGATGATGAGGTTCGTGAAGACCGTGACAAAGACGACGATAGTGATTCTGCCAGTGATGGTGCCATCACCTCTGCACGCCCGACGCCTCGCTTCTGCCCGCTAAATATAGCCTGACGTAAGAGCACGCGAGCAACATGATAGGCGACACCATCATGACATCGATTTCTTCCCTTCCTCTTTTTTTTCCTTTGCTCGTCATCCCCGAAATCTTGGTCCTTGTGCTTTTTAATTTCTTGATCTGGACATCAGATTTTTTGTATTTTCTGTGTTTATTCGTATTATGTTTGGTATCTTCTTCGTCGTCGTCATCGTCATCATTATCAGTACCATTATCATTATCACTATCACTATCACTATCACTATCACTATCATTATCATTACATTATCATCTGAAGTCTGCAAGTAGAAGATTGGTAAAATTTGTGAATGAGAACTAATGAATGGGTCATGAGCGAGAGCGAGAGAGAGAGAGATAAAGCGAGAGAGAGAGAGATAGAGCGAGAGAGAGAGGATAGAGCGGAGAAGAGTAGATGTGAGAGAGAGAGAGATGAGAGAGAGAGATGAGCGAGATGATAAGAGAGAGAGATAGAGCGAGAGAGATAGAGCGAGAGAGATAAGATAGAGCGAGAACGAGAGATAGAGCGAGAGAAAGAGATAGAGGAGAGAGAGAAAGATAGAGCGAGAGAGAGAGAGATAGAGCGAGAGAGAGAGAGAGATAGAGCGAGAGAGAGAGAGAGGAGCGAGTGAAGAGAGAGAGAGAGAGATAGAGAGAGAGAGAGAGAGAGAGAGAGAGAGAGAGAGAGACCGAGAGAGAGAGAGACCGAGAGAGAGAGACCGAGAGAGAGAGAGACCGAGAGAAGCGAATGGGGAATGGGTAGGAATCGCGGAGTAGAGAGTGGGGTTTAAGCGAAGGCGCGGAGCGGGGCCCTCCCGCAGAGAGTGCAGGGAGGGGGGAGCTACTCTGCTTCTGCCTGGGAGGATAAGACCCCCAACTCTTTCCACCCCTCCACCCCTCCACCTTCATTCTCCTCCACCCTTCTCTTCTCTCCTGCCACCTCTCTCTTTCTCTTCTGCTTCCACCAGTCTTCTTTGTCTCCCTTCCTGCGCTAATCCCAAGTTATCTTTGTGAAGGGCATTAGCTTTGGCGCTTTGTGTGTCTGTCTGTATCCGCCTCTGTCTGTCTGTTTGTCTTTCTACGATTATTTCGTGTCTGTTCTTCTGATCTCTCTGTTTTTCTATGTTTATTTTTTGTTCTGCCTTTATTTTTTTTTTCGGTCTACTTGTCTGTTTTTTTTTGTTGTTGTTTTTCCTCTTCCCCCATCCTATCTTTCCCTAACCTCCCTCCCCCCTTCCTTCTATCCAGCTCTCTCAATCCTTCCTCTCCACCGACCCTTCCTACTCTCCTCTCCTTCCTCTCCTCCCCCCCCTCTCCCCCCACAAGTGTCCCCACGACCGCCCCTGCGACGAGCCTACCCCGGAGGGCCTGAAATAGGACTCCGGCGACCGGGCCCAAAGAAAAAAAAGAATTGGCTCCAACGGACAAATTCGAAATTTAATACGGTCACGGGCGGAAGCCGATGCCGGGAGGAGGAGGAGGAGGAGAGAGGAGGAAGAGGAAGAAGAGGAAGAAGAGGAAGAAGAGAAGAAGAAGAAGAAGAAGAAGAAGAAGAAGAAGAAGAAGAAGAAGAAGAAGAAGAAGAAGAAGAAGAAGAAGAGGGGGGAGGGAGGGAGGGAAGAAGAGGTGGAGGAGGAGGGGGAAAAGGAGGAGGAGGAGGGAGGGAAGAAGAGGTGGAGGAGGAGGGGGAAAGAGGAGGAGGAAAGAGGAGGAGGAAGAGGAAGAGGAGAGCAGCAGCGACGATGCGGGAGATCGAGGAGAAAGGAGGGGAAAGAAACGATGGGAGGGAGAAGAGGATACGGCACAGGGGTGGCAAGGGAAGCAACAAGTAGCGCCTACTAGTTAACCATCCAGTTAAACTAACTCTGTCTACTTATCTATCTGTCTATCTACCTATCTATCTGTCTGTGTCTATTTATCTACCTATTTATCTATTTATCTGTACCAGTATTTATCCTTCGTTCTTTCTTTCTCTCTTTCTGTCTAAGGAAGGGAGGGAGAGAGAGAGGTTGGGAGGAGAGGAGGGAGAGGGGGGGCAGGGTGGCTGGATCCCCTGTGTTTGTGTGAGAAAATCCCAATTGGCGGGAATGGCTGAAGGACACACACGGGGGGAGGGAGGGTATGAGTAAGAGGGAGGGAAGCATTCCTATAAATAATGGTTGTTGGGGGAGGGGGAGGGATATATAGTTTAGTTTCACAGTAACAGTAACGTCAACATTGACCACTGCTAATGCAGCAAAGGCATTAACAACAACGATTCCAATACAGCCATAGCAAAGTGAAACAGCGTCCGCAGCAACTTCATCATCGTCATCAACAACAACAAAAACAGAAAACAACTTCAATCATCAATACAACAACAAAACAACTACAACTATAACAGCAACAGCAACTCACAAAGGAAACAGAAAAACGACAACAAAAAAGTAAAAAGGATCTGGTCTCACAATTATTGAGGGAGGGAAAGCTCCTTTCAGCACCACGAGCCGAGATGACAGGCTCTCCCAATGTCAGTCGAGTGCCGGAAAGACTTTCACCTGACACTGGCCACGCCGTCGTTGCTCTGCTGGTGTCATACGCGCCGCTGACCCCGCCGGAGGAGTGTCACTTGACCTACGGAGCGACCTCGCAGTTTCCCGCGCTCCGGCCTCTCCCTCTCTCTCTCTCACTCGCTGTTCTCGTTGTTTTCTTCGTCGTTCTCGTCTTTTTGATTTGTCTTTTCTTTTCTCTTACTCACTTCTTTTATTTGCCTTTTCTTTCTTCTTACTAATTTCTTTTGTTTTCTCTTTCTGCTTTTCTCCCATTTAGCTCTTTCCTATTTTCTCCTTTTTCTCTCCCTTTCTATTTCTTTCTTTTTCTTTCTCTTTCTCGTTTTTTCCTCACTTTCTTTTTGGTGGAAGCTAGCTTGTGGTTCAAGCGCGTAGCGATCATGTCATCTTCAAATCAACAGCGCCGCCAAAAAGTGCATGCTAAACCAAAATTCATTGAATATATAATTTAGCAAATAAAACTTCCCCCGTCACTTCCTCCCTTTTCCACCTAAACTAATTACTTCTCCTCTCTCTCCTTCTGTTTTCCACTTTTTTCCCCTCCTCCTTCTCTTCCTTCTTTTTCTCTCCCTCCTCCTTCTCTTCCTCCTCCTCCTTCTCCTCCTCCTCCTCCTCCTCCTCCTCCTCCTCCTCCTCCTCCTCCTCCTCCTCCTCCTCCTCCTCCTCCTCTCCTCCTTGCTCCTCCTCCTCCTCCTCCCCCCCTCCCTCCTCCTCCTCCTCCTCCTCCTCCTCCTCCCTCCTCCTCCTCCTCCTCCTCCTCCTCCGTGTTCTCTTTATCTTCACTCTCCTTCCCGGATATAAAAGTGATGAAGTTCGAAGGCGATTCGAAAAATAACTATTGCGCTTGGTATCAACTGATAATAACACTGAGCGTAACTCCGAGGGAGAAAATGTGATTTATTGTTAGAAGTGTAATTAATCGCCTTTTAGGAGATAGGATTCGATTATTTTTTTATATATTTATTATTATTTTTATTATTGATAAAATAATTCGTGTTTTGGCTGCTGCGAACGTGGTAGCTATTCTGTTGATGGTCTTCTTACATTTACCGTTATTGTTATTACTCCTAATAATACTATTATTATTGTTGCTGTTATTAATACTAATACCATTACTATTACTAATAGTAATACTAATACTATTACTGTTACTAATACTATTACTGTTACTAATACTGTGACTTGTACTATAACTATGACAGTTACTATGACCATGACTGTCAATATGACTATTACTATTACTAATGAGTATTACTATTACTGTGACTATGAATATTATCATGACTATTACTATCATCACTACCACTATCTTCGGGACGGGGGGGCCCCCCCGTCCCGAAGATACCACGAGATCTCATGGTACCATGGCATCGATACCACAGTTCGCTCTCGTGGATATCAGGTCATGGATATAATAAAGAAAGTTCATTGATACCAGTTCTTTGCTATCACTATTGAGACTTTGTAGGTACCAGGTCATTGCTACCACAAAGAGACCTCATGGGTACGATAGGGAGGCCTTTTGAGTACCAGGTCAGTGATACCACGAGGATCCCAAGCCTAACCGCCACACCACGTGGGTACGTGTGTGCACTTCCTGTTGTGTTGTGTTTGCGCCTCTGATGCTGGCGGATTAGAGGGGGGAGGGGCGTTGGTTTGTGTCAGGGAGGAAGGAGGGGGATGTAGGATATCCCAGCTAATCCTCGCGAAGGAAAGTTGACCATGTAGGATACGCAAGGGCGAGCTTCGGGCATCCTCTATCCGTGGGCACACAGCATAGTCGAGGCATACCTTCCTCCCCCTCCCTCCCTCTCCCTCCCTCTGCCTGGCCGTGGAGGAAAGGCGGCAGGCTTTGTCCCCCGAGGAGCAAAGAGACCACTAGGGGAGGGCAGGGCATGTGAGGGGGAGGAGGAGCAATAGGTGGAAGAGCGAACAACAAGAGCATCATCCCCCCCTCCCCATCCCTCCCCCCCCGTCGTCCCTCTTTTCCGTACCTGAGTCATCTCCCCCTCCCCCCTCTTCTCCCCTCCCCATCTTACGGCCTGCCATGGCGAACCAGCAGCGCGTAGGAAAGGTTCGTTTGTCGAGCATTCTTTGTTCTATTGAGTTCTGCTTCAGAGTGATCGCTTCGAACCTCGTTATATTCTGCGTTTCGCCAGAGTTCCGGACTCGCCATTTTTTACCCCAGCGGTCAGTTTAAACCGCCGTGAATTGATTTTTTTATTATTTGTTATTTCGCTCGGTGTGAATAACTTAAGCGTTGGGGGCGCTTCATTGGTCTCAGTAATATCATCGGGAACGAGAGGCAGAGCGGGCGGATGGGCGCGAATTCGACATTTCGAGATTTAAATGTTGTATGGAATTAGGATTTTGAATTTTGATTTGGTTTCGGATTTTTTTTTGTTTGGATTTGGGCATATCTGTGTTTTTGACTAGTTTTTTTTTTAATTCCGTTTTTGTGCTGGATATCAGATTTTTTATTAGTTTTGGGATTGTGGATTTTTGGAATTTTGGACTGGCCGTATATTTGTAATTTAGGCTGTTCGTTGTGCGCTCACTCGCCCGGCCCGGCCCGCCAGACCGACCAACCGACAGACCGACAAACACAATACGCTTCGTGATTTTCGTTTCGCGGTAACGGTAGGACGTGTCCCACCGTTGAGGCCGCATTCACGACTTTGAATTGTATGCCGTCTCTCTCTCTCTCCCTCCCTCCCTCCCTCCCTCCCTCCCTCCCTCCCTCTCCCTCTCTCCTCCTCCTCTCCTCCCTCTCTCTCCTCCTCTCTCCCTCCCTCTCTCTCTCTCTCTCTCTCTTCTCCTCTCTTCTCCTCTTTTTCTCTCTCTTTCTCTCTCTTCTCTATCTCTCTCTCTCTCCTCTCCTCCTCTCTCTCTCTCTCCTCTCTCTCTCTCCTCTCTCTCTCTTTTCAATCTCTCTCTCTCTCTCTCTTCTCTCTCTACTCTCTCACTCACTCTCTCACTCTCTCTTATAACCACTCATCACTCACTCACTCACTCACTCACTCAATCACTCACTCATTCACACACACACACACACACACACACACACACACACACACACACACACACACACACACACACACACACACACACACACACACACACACACACACACACTGTATGCTCACAGAGCGGGGCGTTAGCAACTGTGAATTGGTTTATCAGTTACCAAAAAAAAAGTATAGGAAGGATATAGAGCGTTTGAGATAAATGCGTAATGAGTGAAGAAAGAAAGAAAGGATAAATAAATCAATCAATAAATAAAGAAAGGAAAACAAAAGATGTGGAAGGACGAAAATGGAGAGGGAAGGGAATAGAGAGAGAATGAATGAATTAATGAATGAAGACAGGAAGGAAGGGTGGGAGGAAGGACGGAAGCAAGGATACGGATAGGTAGGGAGGGACGGAAGGAAGAAAGGGGAGGAAAAGGGAAGGAAGGAATGAATGAAACAGGGAAGGAAGTAATGAAAGAAAGAATGAAAGAAGAAAGGAAAGGAAAGGAAGGAAGGAATGGAACAGGGAAGGAAGGAAAGAAACAGGGGAGGAAGGAAGGAAAGAAACAAGGGAAGAAGGAAGGAAGGGAGGAGGGGGTGGGTGGGATGGATGGCAGGCGTAAGCAGTCGACAGTACCGTGGAAAGCCGGCAGATGGCAGGCAGGTGACGGCAAATCAGCTGTTGTTGAATGCCGCATGTACGATAATACCTGTCTTTTTTTTCTTTGGTGTTGACTGAAAATGATTTCATCAATAGTGAAGGGATACAAACAGACAGACACCCAAAGAAAGAGAGGTAGAGACTGACCTCTTCAATTGCGTTAACACCGTGCGAATCAGGTTTCGTTGTGTGGTTTGTAACGTATAAGAATTTTTCCGAAGTAATCGTGCTTGGTTAGGATGACTTGGATCATCATTCGGTAAAAATTAAATGAGAAAAAGCCTGCTAAGCGAATTGGTGTTTGGGGCGGCAGCAACGCCATTGTTCGAATAACGCTTATAATCTTCCGTTCTACTGAACATAGATGGAATGGAATCGGCATTCGAGAGCGGAGCTTCGAAACGTGAAAACCCAGGTTCACAATAAACCTTGTTCGGATGCTAATACAATCAGCATTCGAGGTATTGCGTTACTCAGTCGCGGAGGAATTGTGTCATCGTTCGGTGTAAACCCAAGGCAGGTTCTGTTGGCGGAGCGAGACGCACTCACGCCTGGGCTGAGCAGCTGCCGGGACGCGGGCGGCCACTGACCGTGACTCCAGCCCTCCGCGCGGACGGCCGCCCTCGCTCCTCACGCGCAACTTCACGCCCGCCGCCCACGCCCTCGGTTCTATTCCGGCGAGGGGACACTTTGGATCTTTCCTGCATCTGTAGGTTGCCAGATCTTTGTCTCGCTGGAAGAGAAATGCAAAAGGGGACTTCTCCCCTTCCCCCCCCCCTCCTCTCTCTCTCCTCTCTCTCTCTCTCTCTCTCTCTCTCTCTCTCTCTCTCTCTCTCTCTCTCTCTCTCTCTCTCTCTCTCTCTCTCTCTCTCTCTGTCTGTTTCACTCTATCCCACTCCCCCCTCCCCCACCCATCCTGCCTCCGACCAACGCACCACCGCTCACGTTCCTACTCAGTCTTACTCCTCTTGCTCGCACCCGCCCGCCCGCCCGTGTGCAGATCCCGCCCTGCACGCCCCTCCCTTCACTGCGCCACATGCCACAGGCGGGCGCTGACGAAGCTGTCTCGCGCGCCCCGGGCTGTCAGGACGCGAGGTGTCTGAACCTTGAACCTCGAACTCCCGCCGCCCCGCCCCTCCTCGCGCCTCTTCCTTCTGCTCCTTTTCTTCCTCTCCCTCTTTTTCCTTGCTCTGGTTCGCGCTCTCTTCCTTTCCCTCTTCCTGCTCTTCCTCCTCCCTCTGCTATTCCTCCTCCCCCTCTTACTCCTCCTCCCCCTCTTCTTACTCCTCCTCCTCCTCCTCCTCCTCCTCCTCCTCCTCTCCTCCTCCTCCTCTCCTCCTCCTCCTCCCCTCCTCCTCCTCCTCTCTCCTCCTCCTCCTTCTCCTCCTCCTCCTCCTCCTCCTTCTCCTCCTCCTCCTCCCCTCCTCCTTCACTTCCTCCTCCCTCCTCCTCCACCTCCCCTCCTCCACCTCCCCTCCTCCCCTCCCCCTCCTCTCCCTCCTCCTTCCTCCTCCTCCTCCTCCTCCTCCTCCTCCTCCTCCTCCTCCACCTCCTCCTCCTCCCCTTCCCCCCTCCCTTCCTCCACCTCCTCCCCCCTTCCCCCTCCCCCTCCTTTTACTCCCCCCACCCCCCCCCCCCCCCCCTCCCCCTCCCTTGGGCCTTCCTGCTCCTCCTTTTTTTTTCCTCCTCCTTCTCCTCTTTTTCCCCTCCCCTTTTTCTTCCTCCCCCTATTCCTCCCCCCGGGCTCTTCCCCCTTTCCCCTTTCCCTCTTTCTGTTTTTTTCCCGCTACCCCTATCCCCCCTCCTTTTCCTTCCCCCCTCCTTTCTAAAGTTTATCCCCCCTCTCCCTTCCCCTCCCCCTAACCCTGCCCCCCTCTGAATTCTCTTCCCTCCCCTCCCCTCCTCCTCACGTGAAAAGTTTCCCCAGTTGTGGCGGAGGGTGGCAGGTGTGGTAAACCCCCACTTACCTGCCCGTTTTTTCGCGGTGGTTCGGCTGTTCATGACAGGAACTGTTGCACCCCCCCTCTCTCCTTCCTCCATTTCGCCACTTGCTCTTTTTTTCTATTTTTTTTAAACTCCTTTCCTTTTTTATCACACTTTCTCTCCCTTTTCCCCCCGATGTTTTTCCGGAAAACCCCATTCTCTTCCCCCCCTCCCCCTTCCCTTTCCCCATTTTGTTTTACGATAATTTTTACTTTGTTGTTTGGGGGTGTCGAACGGTTTGGGGAGAGAGAGAGGGAGAGGAAGGGGAGAGAGAGAGAGAGAGAGAGAGAGAGAGGAAGAGAGAGAGAAAAGAGAAGAGAGAGAAAAAGGAGAGAGAGTCTGTTTTCGTTTGGGGGACGGGCCGTGGGACGGGTGCAGCCGAGGAAACCGTGGCCGGAGGAGCACATGGGGGGAGGGGAGGGGGGGAGAAGAATAGGGGGTAAGTGTTCCAGGGTAGCGAGAGAACAACAAGGGCATTGGCCACCTCGACTGACAATTGCTCTGGTATTCTTTTCAATCTCTCTCTCCCTCAATCCCCCCTCCCTCTCTCTCTCTCTCTCTCCTTTTCTCCCTCCCTCCCCCCTTTCCCCCTTTTCTCTTCCCCCCCTCTTTTCCCCCCCCCTCTCTCTCTCTCCCCGTCTTCTCTCTCCCTTCCCCCCCTCCCTCCCTCCCTCCCTCCCTCCCTCCCTCCCCCCCGCTTTCCCTCTCCCCCCTCTCCCCCTCTCCCCCATCCCCCTCCCTCCCCCCTCTCTCTCCTCTCTCCTCCTCGTCTTCCCCTCTCTCCCTCTCCCCTCCTTCTCTCCCCCTCTCTTTCTCTTTTTTCTTTCCCCCCTTTTTCTTTCTTCTTTCCTCTTTTTTCTTTTCTCTTTCTCCCGCTCTCCCTCTCCTTTTCTCTCTCTCCCTCTCTCTCTCTCTCTCTCTCTCCTCCCCTTCTCTCTCTCCCTTTTCCCCCCCTCTCTCCCTCTCCCTCTCCGTTTCTCTCTCCCCCCCCCCCTCCCCTTCCTCCCCCCTCCTCCTTTCCCCCCCCCCCTCCCCCCCTCCCCCCTCCCTTTCCCCCTTTCCCCTCTCTCTTTCTCTCTCCTCTCCCTCTTCGGGGTTTTCCTCTCTCTCTCTCTCTCTTCTCCCCTTTCTCCTCTCCCCCTTCCCCCCCTTTTCCCCCCCCCCCTCTCCCCCCCCTCTCTCCTCTTCTCCCCTCTCTCTCTCTCTCTCTCCCTCTCCCTCCCTCTCCCTCTCCCTCTCCCCCCCCTCTCTCTCTCTCCTTGTTTTTCTCTCTCTCATCTCGTTTTCTCCTTCTCTCTCTCTCCTCTCTCTCTCTCCTTTTCCTCTCTTTCTCCCCTTTTCCCCCTTTTCCCCCTCTTGGTTTTCCCTTCTTCTCTCTCCCTCCCCTCTCCCCCCTTTTCTCTCGTCCCTCCCTTCTTCTCTCTTTTTTCCCCCCTCTCTCCCCTCCCCCTCCCCCCCTCCCCCCCCTCCCCCTCCCCCCTCCCCTCCCCTCCTCCTCCCCTCCCCCCCCTCCCTCCCTCCCTCCCCCCCTTCCTCTCTCTCTTTTTTCCTCTCTCTCCCTTCTCTCCTTCTCTCCTCTCTCTCTCTTTTCCCTTCCCCCTTCTTCCTTCCCCCCCTCTCCTTTTCCCTCTTTTTCCCCCCCCTTCCCCCTCCCCCCCCCCCCTCTCCCTCCCCCCCCCTTCCCCCCCCCCCCCCCCCCTCTCCCCCTCCCCCCCTCCCCCCCTCCCTCCCCCTTCCTCCTCCTTTTTTCCCTCTCTTCTTTCTCTATCTCTCTTTCTCTCTCTCTCCTCCTCTCTCTCTCTCTTCCCCCCCCCCCCCCCCCCCTCTCTCTCTCTCTCCCTCTCCCTTCCTCTCCCTCCCCCCCTTCCTCGCTCTTTTTTTCCTCTCCTTTCTCTCTCCCTTTTTTTCCTTTCCCTCCCCTCTCTCTCTCCCCTCTCTCCCCCCCTCTCTCCTCTCCCCTCCTCCTTTCTCTCTTTCTCTCTCTCTCCTCTCCTCTCTCCCTCTCCCTCCGCCCCCTTCCTTCTCTCTCCCCCTCCCTCTCCCTCTCCTTCCTTCTCTCTTCCCCCTTCCTTCCTTCCTTCCCTTCCCTTCCCTTCCCTTCCCTTCCCTTCATGCCATTCGTGCCCTAAGGCCACACTCTCTGCTCCCCCATCCCCTCCCCCTCCCCCTCGGGCATTATGCGCGCCCGACAAAAGACCGATCACGGACCGACCCGCGCACGTGCTTCTCTTAGGGCGCGTGCGGCGGGGAGGGAAAGGGGTGGGAAACGGAGGAGGGGAGGAGGGGGAGAAGGGGACGGAGGAGAAGTAGAAGGGGAGGGGAGGAGGGGGAGATGTAGGACTTGGGAGGGAGGAGCGGAGGGAAGGGAGGCTGGAGTGGGGATGGAGAGAAGAGAAAGAAGGGAGAGGGATGGAGGGGGCGAGAAGGGGAAGGAAGGGTGGCGGGGAGGGGGGGGGGCAGCAGAATGAACAGAGGGTTAATGGGAATCAGAGATTAAGCGTGAGAGCAGGCTGGGCAGGAGCAGGAGCAGGAGGGACGGGGGGGGGGGCAGCTGGGCCTTGAAGCTGGGGGATAACAAAGCTATTTTGTTGTATATATATATTTTTTTTTCTCAAAAACACACACACACACACACACACACACACAGCACACAAAACCAAAAAACACACACACACACACACACACACACACAAACCCCAACACACACAAAAACACACACACCCACACACCAACCCCAAACACCCCACCGCCCCCCAAACACACACACACACCACAAAAACACACACACACACACACCACACACAAAACCACACACACACACACACACACACACCCCACAAAATTATATAAAATATATATATATATATATTATATATATATTTATATTAAAAGTTTTTTTCTAAACACAACATACATACATACTACATACATACTACATACATACATACATACATACATACATACGTACATACATACATACATACATACATACATGCATGCACACACATACACGAGAGAGAGAGAGAGAGAGAGAGAGAGAGAGAGAGAGAGAGAGAGAGAGAGAGAGAGAGAGAGAGAGAGAGAGAGAGAGAAGAGGTGCGGACAGGCAACCATACAGCATCGAACGGACAGGCAAAAATAGGTTCAAGGCAAACTATAACGGAACGTTAACCTTACATAAGAAACAGCAACAGAACGGAAGTTAACGAAGAGAAACAAGAGTTATTCCTCCCATAACGTGTCAGCTGGCGGAGTGAGGCGCGGGCGGAGGCGGCGGGAGCGGGCGTGAACAAAGAGCATGGGCGCGGTGAACATGATGAACACATGCTTGGGTTGGTCTCCCTCAGTTCTTTTGTTCCCAAGAGCCGCTTCCGTAGCGCCGCCTCGCGCCTGCCATTCCGGTGCCAGGGCTTCAGGTGGGCAGCCCTCGCCTGTCTCGGTTTCATCTCGGGTGTTTGCCTCTCTCTCTCTCTCTCTCTCTCTCTCTCTCTCTCTCTCTCTCTCTCTCTCTCTCTCTCTCCTCTCTCTCTCTCTCTCTCTCTCCCTCTCTCTCCTCTCTCATCTCTCCCCTCTCCTCTCCTCCTCTCTCTCTCTCTCTTCTCGTCTCTCTCTCTCTCTCTCTCGTCCTCTCTCTCTCTCTCTCTCTCTCCCCTCTCTCTCTTCTTCTCTCTCTCCCCTCTCTCTCTCCTCTTCCCCCTCTCTCTCTCTCTCTCCCTCTCCTCTCTCTCTCCTCTCTCTCTCCCTCTCCCCCCTCCCCTCCCTCTCCCCCTTCCCCCTCCCCCTCTCTCTCTCTCTCTCTCTCTCTCTCCTTCTCTCTCTTCTCTCCTCCCTTCTCTCTCTCTCTCTCTCTTTCTCTCTCTCGTCTCTTTCTCTCTTTTTTCTCTCTCTCCTCTCTCTTTTCTCCTCTCCCCCCTCTCCTCTCTCTCCTTCTCCTCTCTCTTTCTCTCTTTCCTCTCTCTCTCTCTCTCTCTCTCTTCTCTCTCTCTTCTCTCTCCTCTTCCCCTCTCTTCTCTCTCTCCTTCTCTCCCTTCCCCTCTCTTTTTCTCCCTCTTTTTTCTCCCCCTCTCTCCCTTCCCCTTTCTCTCACTCCTCCCCCTCTCTGTCTTTCTCCTTTTCTCCTTTCCATTTTCCCCCTCTTTTAACCCTTCCTTACCCCCTTTTTTTCCATCCGCCTCTCCCCTCTCTTCTTCTGTCTTTCCCATCCTTTTACCCCAATTGTGTTTAAGGGGAAAGAAAAAAGGAGGAGGGAGGAAGAAGATAGAGGAGAGGGAGAGAGAGGAGAGAGAGAGGGGAGAGAGAGAGAGAGAGAAGAAGAGGAAGGAGGAGAGGAAAGACCCGGAATAAAGCCCGGGGAGGGGCGGGGCGAAGAGAGGGGGGGTTCATTTGTCCTCGTCTTTAATCTAAGGCCCCGGTGGCGGGGGCCGGGGTTGATGGGGAGTGGCGGCCCCCGGGTAGCTGTTTGTGTTTAATTTGCCCGGGAAGGGACGGCACCTTTTCTGGCTGTTGGCGGGTGAAATGGCGGGGAAAAATGATGTGAAATTTGAATGATTGTATGGAAGGATTTGGGGGTGAAGTAAGGGGGTGTTTTCGTGGATGTGAAATGTTTTTAAGGGGAAATACGGGAAATGTTTTGAATTAATCGAAAGATGATTCGGGTGAGGATGGGAAAAGGTGTGGAATTAAAAGGAGGGTGATGTGGGTAAAATGTTTTGAAATGAATTAAATCATTTTTGAAGTTCTGTTATTGCTCTAACGTTGGGGATTTTCTCATTTTTGCTTGAAGAGATACCACTTGTTTTTTGACTCCGAGGAATCGACGTTGTGGAAATTTGTGTGATGTGTGATGAACGACTGCAAGGATGAATTCCCTTTTTGGATGGATGTTGTGGAATGTTGTCCCTGTCAGTGTCAAAGAGTCGATGTCTTCATAGGATGATGCCCAAGGAGTTCTGCCATTAATTCAAGATAATCTGTAGTAATCTGGAGTGAATTCCCGGCGGTTGCAAGAGGTAGGCCTACGCAGACTACGACACCTAAGCTTTGCCGAGCTTTGACGTCACCCCTTCCGAAGAGCTAGGAAGAAGGGGATAGGGGGGGGGCTGCAGGGCTTCATATGACGTCACGGATATCGAGTGCGGTTCACCTTGAGGCTGCGACGGTACCAGGGTCGTGACGTCACCAAACATCCACTACGCTGACCGCATGCCTTGTGTTGTGTCTTTGTCTTTGTTCCATGGCGAACGCACTTGCTCGTTCCCGGCGCTTATTTGTTCACTTTAAATATGTTGATATTTTTGCTTAATCTGTTCAGGTGTTCGTCTGTTCTTTCGCTCAACTTGTTCGACGCTCTGACATCTTTCCTGATCAAGAAGGGGATCTGAACTGACGAAAACTAGTTTATAGGTTATAGACCTTCGGGATTGCACCGTCTTGGGACAGGATTAACATGTGAATTTATATTGTTGGAATTTATTTCGATCAAGATCATTATTTTCATCTTACCACCTCGTATGTTATGTTTATGTTTTATTTTTGGATCACTGGAAGAAAACCTATTAGCACAATTATTTCATTCACACTTCATGATTTTTTAATATCAGGCATGTCGTTATTATTAAAAATGAGTCACAGCCAATTATTCTTTTCAAATGAGTCGCGTTGTTCAGAAAATCATGAGGTTTGAGACCTTGATGCGAAAGGACATTTGCCGTCAGTTACCGGGACGTGATAACAGGAGGCAACGACGTAACAAAGACAACGCATTATGGGCCGCGTCACCAAGACAGTGTGACAAGGATCACGTCACAAAGACAGCGTAACGGCGCATGAGTCACGGAATCTTTGGCAAGGTCGCATTTGGGGCGAAAGTTTTGATTGTGCGAGAGAGAGGAAGGAGTGGGGACGATAAAGAGGGTTGGGAGGGAGAAGGAAAAGGGGGGAGGGAGGTAGGGAAAGAGGGGTAGGGGGGGCGGGGAAGAATTTTTGGAGGGAGAAGGAAAGGGGGATAGAGGGTAAGGGGAGATGATGAGAAAAAAGAGCGGGTAGGGGAAAGAAAAGCGGAGAGAGCGAGAGCGAGAGCGAGAGCAAGAGCGAGAGAAAGAGCGAGAGAAAGAGCGAGAGAAATAAAGAGAGAGAGAGAGAGAGAGAGAGAGAGAGAGAGAGATAGAGAGAGAGAGAGAGAGTAAGAGAGAAGAGAAGAGAGAGAGAGGAGAGAGAGAGAGAGAGAGAGAGAGAGAGAGAGAGAGAGAGAGAGAGATTGCGATTGCGGTTGCGATTGCGAGGGAAGAAGCTAACTTTTAGTGAAGAAAGGTACGCGTCGGGAAGACAGGAAAGGGAAAACGATAGGCGTAGAGGGAGACGGCTAGAAACAGGGAGGAAGAGAGACGAAGGGAAGGAGAGAACATGAGAAATAAAAATAGCATGACGGAACTCCAGCAAAATCTCTTCCGCCTTAATAATCTGAAATGGAATCTGACTCGGCAAGATGACAACAACTTCTTACACAAAGGTGAAGGAGGCGCTGAACCACGGCGATAAACATAACGGGCGCTCTCTGCCCCCCCCCCCCTCCCCCCCCTCTCTCTCTCTCTCTCTCATTCTCATTCTCGTCTCTTCTCTCGGGTCTCTCCGTCTCTTCTCGATCTCTCTCTCTCTCTCTCTCTCTCTCTCCTCGTGTCTCCTCTCCCTCCGTCCCTGATAATCCCACCTCTCTCTCTCTCTCTCTTCTCTCTCTCTCTCTCAGTCTCATACCTCTTTATTTTCTCTCTTCTCTTATCCCTTTCTCCTCGCTCTCCTCTTTCGTCCCTTTCTCTCGCTCTCGTTCTTTCTGCTGTCCCTTTTCTCTCGCCTCTCCTCTCTCTCCGAAAATCTACATCTCTAGTTCTTCTTCTCTCTCTTCCTCTCGTTTCCTCTCTCTCTCTCTCCTGACTCGTCTTCTCTCCATCTTCCTCTCTCTCACTCTACGTTCTCTCTCGTCTCTCTCCATCTCCTTGTCCCCTTTCTCTCTCTCTGTCCCTTTCTCTCGCTCTCTCTTTCTGTCCCTTTCTCTTCTCCCTCCTCTTCTCTCATCTCTCCATAGTCTCTCTGTCTCGGTCTCTCTCTTCAGCGCTGGCGTCTCCTCTCAATCCTCCCTCCTCTCTCTCGCTCTCTCTCTCTCCGTCGGGCTTCCTCTCTCTCTCTCTCCTCATCCTCTCGTCGTCTCTCTCTCTCTCTCTCTCGTCTCTCTCCTCTCTCTCTCTCTCCTCATTCTCATCTCTCTCCTCTCATCCTCCCCGCTCTCCTCTCTCTCATTCTACTCTCTCTCTCTCTCTCTCTCTAAAAAAAAAAAATCTCTCCCCTCTCCCCCCTCCCTCCCTCCCTCCCTCCTCCCCTACCCTCCCACCCTCCTCCCCTACCCTCCCTCCCTCCCTCCCTTACTCCTCTCTCTTCTCTCCGCCTCCGCTTCCTTCCCTTCTCTTCCTCTCTCAGTCTTCCTCTCTCCCTCCCTCCCTCCCTCTCTTCCTCTCTCTCTCTCCCTCCCTCTAACCTAATCCCTCCCTCCCTCCCTCCCTCTCCCCTCCTTTCCTCCCTCCTCTCGTCTCTCCTCAGTCGTCATCTCGTCGCCATCCAGTCTCGTCTCTCTCTTCTCAGTCTCCATCCATTTCTTTCACCTCATCTCTCTCTCTCTTCTCTCTCTCTCTCCTCCCGTCCCTCCCTCCCTCCCTCCCTCCTCCCTCCCTTCCCTCTCTTTCCTCCCCTCTTCCCTCCCTCTCTCCTCTCTCGTTCTGCTCCTCTCCTCTCAACTCTCTCCCTCTCCGTCGATTTCGTCTCTCTCATCTCTCTCTTCCTCCATCTCTCTCTCTATCTGTCTCTCTTTCTCTCTCTGTCCTGGCTCTGTCTCTGTCTCTGTCTCTGTCTCTGTCTTGTCCTCTCTCTCTCTCTCGTCTCCTCTTGCTGTCTCTCTCACTCTGGGGTATCAGCATCTCTCTCTCTCTCTTAATCCAGATTCCTCATCTCAATCGTGTCATCTCTCGGTTTCGTCGGTCATCTCCAGCGTCTTGTCTCGCTCTCTCTCTCTCCCTCCCTCTCTCTCTCGTCCCTCTCTCTCTCGTCCTCCCTCCCTCTCTCTCTCCTCTTCCCTCCCTCCCCATCCCCACCATCCCTCCCTTCCTCCCTCTCGTTTCCTCTCTCCCTCCTCCCTCCCTCCCTCCCTCCCTCCCTCCCTCCCTCCCTTATGTCCCCTCCCTCCCTCCCTCCCTAGACCTCGAAGCCTCCCTCTCCGTCCTTCCCTCCCTCTCTCTCTCTCTCTCTCTCTCTTCGTCGGTCACTCTCTAGTTCTCTCTCTCATCGCTCCCGGTCTCCTCATCCCCCGGTCTCTCTCGCTCTCCATCGTCCCTCTCATGTCTCTCGGTCGTCTCTCCTCTCTCTCTCCTCTCTCTCTCTCGTCCCTCTCCTCTCTCTCCTCTCTCTCTCTCTCTCTCTCTCATCCCATGCTCATCTCTCCGCTTTCATCTCTCCCTCTCTCTCTCCTCCGCTCTCATCTCTCTCTCCCAGCTCTCTCAGTCGTCTCGTATCTCTCTCTATCTTCCCTCTCTCTCTCTCTCTCTCTCCTCTCTCTCTCTCATATCCATTCATCCATTCTTTCTCCCTTCCTTCCCTGTTTCACTTCTCTAATAATAGACAAGCATTACATAAATGTTTTGTTCCAACATCTCTGTACATCGGGCGGAGTAGATGGCGGGTTGTATGAGGTGTAGGGCGGGAATGGGCGAGAGGAAGATGGGCAATGGGATGGGAATTGGCGGGAATTGGCGGAAATGGGCGGACACATATTCATCCAAACTATCCCCGGCCTTTCTCAGCTGCCATGGAATTTAAACAGAGCTCCAAGACTCTGTGGAATGTACTCAAGCGACTAGTCTGTGACTTGTTATTCTCTTTTTTTTACGTTGTTTCGACCGTTATGAGACGGGAGGAACGATTATAGTTATGTCGGCTTAATTTTTTTAAGGCTAAGCGACCATGATATAGTATAATGTTGAGATACGGTATTTTATTTCCAAGCTTGGCGATCTTTCGTTGCTATAAAAAAAAACGGAAATGTAAACAAAGCAGGCTATAGGCGATCTTGTTTACATTTTTGCAAACTCTGGTGTAAACTCTCCCCCAGAGACACATGAGATTTTTTAAAACTATATAATTAATATTTTTTGCAATGTTGCTAGGTGAAGAATAATAACAATTATTTCGTATGATTTGGAAATGTGGGTTTATTATTTGTTTATTATTAATATTATCATTTTGTTTTTCACCTGAATGGTCTTGAAATTACCCAGGATGTTGTGCATCAGGAACATTAATCATTTTAGTTTTCGCTCCTTTAAATGCCCGACTCCCTCGCTTCTCTGCATTTCGCATCCGTTTCTCGCGGATACTGGCGCGTGCAGCTTGTCCGGTTCCACTGTCCGGATAAACGGATTTGAGAAGGAGGCAAACCCGAAAATCCGGACGCAACAGGTGGGGGACGCGGAACCAGGTCATTTTGGTAATATCTGATAGGCAGAGGGAGGGAGAGGGAGAAAGGGGGTAGTGGGGGAGGGAGAGAAAGAGGGAAGAGGAGAGGGATAGGGAGAGAAAGAGGGAAGGGGAGGAGGGGATAGGGAGAATAAAGGGGAGAGGGCGCTTTTCAAGGATTGGAATGACTCAATTGCGAGGAAGGTAATTTGAGTCTTTTACTCAAATTATATATAATTTTTTATATTGAACCCTTTTTGGGGGCTGTTGCAAAGAAATGGCAAACTGTTTATAAGTTTGGTGTTTTTCAGGATTTTCGTAGGCAGTTTTTCTTGTCATTGTGTCCTACTTTGATACGCGGAAGATACAGAGATGCAACGCGGCGGCGAATTTTGGTTTCGCGGTTTTTCTGGCTGCAGGACCCCGTCTTTTGGGATTCTCTGGCCTCTTTTGGGATTCTCTCGGTGTATCAGTCTGCAAGTCTTTCTGTGACCCTTCCCTTTCCTTTTTCTATGACCCTCCTTTCCCTTTTCTGCCTCCCCGTCTCTTTCTTGCTTTCTTTTCTTTTTTCTCCCCCATCCTGGTTCTCTCTCTCTCTCTCTCTCTCTCTCTCTCTCTCTCACTCTCTCTCTCCTCTCTCTCTCCTCACTCTCCCTTCTCTCTCTCTCACTCGCCCTCTCTCTCTCTCTTTTCCTCACTCCTCTCTCTCTCTCTCTC
>NC_051428.1:26945792-26950792 GCF_015228065.2 Penaeus monodon | reverse complement strand
GTTTGTCCCTGTGTCTGTTTGTCTGTTTCTGTGTCTGTATATCTGTTTGCCTGTCCCTATGTCTGTTTATGTATCTGTTTGTCTATCCCTGTGTCTGTCGGATCGTTTGTCTGTTCGAGTGTGTCTCTCTGTCTGTCCTGTGTATTTTTGTTGATGTGTTCGTACTTCATGAAGGTTGTGGTGTAGCTGCGGGCGGTGCATGCGGTCGGCGCGGTTGATGTCTAGTGAAGTTATAAGCAGTAAAAACCTTTAACGAATAGATTGTGTTGGGCGGGCGAGGGGATTCCGGGGTGGGCGGCCATTGCAGGGGGTGGGGAGGCGCCTGTACGCTCTGAATATTTTCTGATGCTACTCATTGTCACTCATTTCCATTCCCGGTTTCATACTCAGTCAGCCAATTAGTCAGTCGCAGTCACCTACTCATTTACTCACTCATCAACTCATCCACTCACGCTCTCATACCTAATCACTCACTCCCTTCCTCCCTTCCCTCCCTCTCTCCCTCTCTCCCTCTCTCCTCTCTCTCTCTCTCTCTCTCTCTCTCTCTCTCTCTCTCTCTCTCTCTCTCTCTCTCCCTCCCTCCCTCCCTCCCTCTCTCCCTCCCCTTTCCTTCTTCCTCCTCCCTCCCTCCCCTTTCCTCCTTCCCCCTCCCTCCCGTCCTTCCTCCTTCACACCCTCCCTCTCTCCCTCATCCCCCACCATATGACAAGAAACATAATAGTTTGTATACGCACAATGTGATAAATACGCACACGCCTGGAGTGTGCCCTGTTGCCTTCCTGAAACACGTACGAAATCAACCTCGGCGGAAGGTCGAGCTGCGTCCGTTGTTTCGTCTTGTTCTCTTCGTTATTTTGGTGTTTTCGGGCGTCTGCCGCGGCCTCGTCCTTGCTGCGTTGATTCTGCTGCTTTTGGGAGGTATTATTATTATTATTATTATTATTATTATTATTATTATTATTATTATTATCATTATTATTATTATTGATAATAATTTATTGATTGATTTATTATTATTATTATTATTATTAATTATTATTATTATTATTATTATTATTATTATTATCTTTATTAATATTATTTATTATTTTTATTTTTTTTTGGGGGGGGTTCTGGTCTGTCTGGTTCTGGTCTGTCTGGTTCTGTTTCTCATTCTAGCGCGCGCGTGCTTACTTATTTACGCAACTACTCTTTGATGGGAAACATATGTGAGTCTTTCAGTCACTCATTCATCCACCCACTCGCTCAGTCAGTCAGTCAGTCTTCCACTCAGTCAGTCTTCCACTCAGTCAGTCATCCACTCAGTCAGTCATCCACTCAGTCAGTCATCCACTCAGTCAGTCATCACTCAGCAGTCACACTCAGTCAGTCATCCTCATAGTCTCCACTCAGTCATCATCCACCCACTCCTCATTCACCCCTCTCTTATTCTCCACTCTCAGTTTCTTATATCTCCCCTATATTCATTACTCTCTTCTCATTCATCTCTCTTCTCTTACTTCTCAATTCTATTCTCTCTCTCTTTTATTCTATCTCTCTCTCTCTCTCTCTCTCTCTTCTTTCTCTACTCTCTCTAATATTTCTCTCTCGTTTCTCTTCTCTTCTTCTTCTCCTCTTCTCTTCTCTCTCTCCTCTCTCCTCTATCTCGCATCCTCTTCATCTCTTCGTCCTCTCTCTCTCGTCTCTCTCTCTCTCTCACCCCTCTCTCTCTCTCTCTCCTCTCTCCCCCCTTTCTCTTTCTTTTCTCTTCTCCTCTTCCTTCTTCTCCTTCATCTCCTCACTCAGTCATCACTCACGTCACTCACTCACTCATCCCTCACTCACTCACTTACTCCCTACTCACTCACTCACTCACTCACTCACTCACTCCTCACTCACTCGGACACTATCTCCTCACTCACTCACTCACTCACTCACTCTATCTATCTATCTCTCTCACTCACTCACTCACTCACTCACTCGCTCACCCACAAAGCCTTTCAGATGGAGAGCCTTTCCCCGTCTTTTCGCGGCCGGTTGACTGACCCGAAGGCGAGGCATGCGGGCAGAGCCAGGTTCTTCCTCCATGTGTGGCCGGAGGATGCACCTGCCTGACTGCCTGCTTGCCTGCTTGTTTGCCTCGTCCCGTCTGTTTCCCCGTTTGCTCCTCTTGTCTGGTTACTTGTCTCGCCTGCTTGCTTACCTGCTTGCCCTGCTCGTCCTTTCTGCTCATCCCTTCTGGTTGTCTGCCTGCTTGCGTGGTGCTGGTTCGCTCACTCGTTTGTTTCCCTGTTTACTTGCCTCTTCTGCTTGATTGTCACATTCGTATGTTTGTCTGGTCGTCGTTTCCTCCTCCTCCTAATCATCATTATCATCTTCATCTTCATCTTCATCTTTATCTTCAGCCATCACTAACAGCACATCATCATGACTTTCATCACCAACCTCATCACCACCACGGTCGTCATCGTCATCGTCATCCTCATCATCTCCATCATCCTTATCATCATAATGCACAACGCACTAGTTTTCCCAGTTAAAAGCATGTCAGGCTGTCAAGTAGTCAAGTCAGTGCCAACTGTTGCTCTTGTCAAGCCGACCTCTTGTCGTACAGAGTAGAATATACACACTTCGTAAGCCTGCAACACAAGAAACATGCGTGAATGCATACTATATACAACTATAGAGTGTATGCAAATTAGTTTGATCAAGGTTTTACTTATAATGGAAAAGGGAGAGGAGATTGAGGGAGGGAATGAAAGAAGGAGGAAGGAAGGAAGGGAGGGAGCAATCAATCAATCAAGCAAGCAAGCAAGCAAGCAAGACAAGCAAGCAAGCAAGCAAGCAAGCAAGCAAATAAATAAATAAGGAAGTTGAGTGAGTGGGTGGGTGGGTGAGTGGGTGGATGAGTGAGTGAGTGAGTGAGTGAGTGAGTGGGTGGGTGGATGAGTGAGTGAGTGAGTGAGTGAGTGAGTGAGTGAGTGAGTGAGTGAGTGAGTGAGTGAGTGAGTGAGTGAGTGAGTGAGTGAGTGAGTGAGTCCTTGTTGCATGATGTCTTGGAACCTTCGGATCGAGTAAGTGATTCGAATCGAGACTTTCGTTCTGCCGGACACGATTATCCAGTCTTGTACACTGATTTACATAACTGAAAGCCGCGTGCAGTAGCCGTGGGAATGGCTGCTACACGTAATATATGTAACTGCATTAGTTCTTAGTCAAGGGAATCCTTATTTAAACACTGGGATGGTTAATTTTTGCCGCGTTAACCTTCAAGAGTTTCACCAAAAAGGTTTGTTTCAAATTTGTTTCTCGTTTTTCTTTTTCGGAATCGTGCTTGATATAGCCTTTAGATTCAAATTTCACTTTTCCTTTGTTTGTCTGTGTAAATATAAAACGTCCTTGAAAATAAAGCAGTAAAGATTTCATTGTTGCCAGTAGGGATGGTTCTTTTAGATATTCTGATTTTTAAAAATGTATTATTTGAAAACCACAAAGAAGAAAAACTACGCGTTTCACTTTACATGAAAAAACTCGTGATTCTTTTATATAAAAATAGCTCGTTAAATTAAATAATGAGAAATAGTTCATTATTATCAGATTCTAATAGAGAAAATAAGTGAGGATAACTGATGAATTTACTTTAATGAGGTTCCACCGAAGCAGACTCCCAGCTTCGAGACTCAAGCTGAGAATCCGACGGTGACATAATCAGCGTGGATGTGGTGTACCGCAGCTTCCCGCGTATTGCCCTCAGACGGATAACCGATAAGGTTCACAGGTTGATAACCCAAAATTCCGCTCAATTTATGAGTTGATAAGAAACTGGACCTCTCTTTGCTTATCGTAGTCCCCCCCCCCCCCGTGTACTTCCGTTTTCTCTGTGTGTCTGCTTCGGTGAGATACCGTGATAGATGTTAATTAAATGTTAGATTTGTTACCTTCTGTTATATCGTCATCTTTGCGATTTGTGTAACGTTATTGCTCTTATTTTTTAGGATTAGTGTCGTGATTGTTTGTCTTCAATTCGATTCTATTAATTTCTATTAGTTTCGATTGTTACTGCTTATTTTTCATTATGTTATTACTATTGATATTATTGTTTTGTTGTTTTGCTGTTAGTATTATATATTTATTAGTATCAACACAATGGCCGACTTATTTTCGGAGGTAAGAGGGAAGAGGAAAAAGTAAGGGAAAAGAGGAGAAGGAGTGAAGGGGAAGAGAAGGGAGGGAAGGGAAAAGAGAGAGGGAGGTGAAGGGGAAGAGAGAAGGAGGAAGGGGAAAAGAGGAAGGGGAGGTGAAGGGGGGGAGAGGGGGGGAGGGAAGGGGAAAAAGAGGGGGAGGGGAGAGGGGAGGGGAAGGGGAAAGAGGGGGAGGAGGTGAAAGGGGAAAAGGGCCTCCGCCCGCCTCCCCGTGCGTCCGCGTGCCCACGCGGGCGTCTCCCGCCCTCTCGACCCCTACCAGCGCCCCTTCCCTCCTTCCCTCCCACACACCCTGATCAGCCGAGTGTGAAATGACTAGACAGAGGGAAATGCAAGGAAATAGGAAAGTCACTCCGAGCAAAAGCAGGAGTGTGCCATAGCAGGTCAGGCGGGGTCACGGCCTCCCAAGAGTGACCTCCTCCTGGTCAGAGATGCTTGATGAAAGTGCAGAGGTGATGAATCGCTGAGGATAATGATAGTGGGAGGTGGTTGGTCTCTGGCGGGCATGCAGTGAGGGAGGCCACGTATTCTGTCAAGTTTTGTGTTACTGTGACAGTGAATGTGAGAGAGAGGGAGAAGGAGAGGGGGAGGAAGAGGGAGAGGGAGAGGGAAAGGGAAAAAGGGAAAGGAAAGCGAGGGTGAAAGAGTATTTGAATATGTAATTGATATAAAATTGAATATAGTGAGATTTTTCCGTCATAGTTTTAAATGAAGGAGAAGGAGGAGGAGAATCGTTAGCCAAGCGTCACATTGATTTTACCCAAAGAATATTCGATTCGGCTTCGATAAACCAGTGGATTTTATGTCGCAGCCTTTCTG
>NC_051428.1:26928982-26936482 GCF_015228065.2 Penaeus monodon | reverse complement strand
TCATTATTATTTATTGTATGTATATGCATATATACAATAGATGTATATGTATTTATTGTCATTATTTTTATTATTATTATTATTATTATTATTATTATTATTATTATTATTATTATTATTATTATTATTATTATTATTATTGTTATTATTATTATAAGCATCATAATTATTACTATCACCATTATCATTATCATCATAAAAATTGTCATTTTCATCAATATTCTTATTGTTATTATTATTATTATCATCATCACCATCATCATCATCATCATCATCATCATCATCATCATCATCATCATCATCATCATCATCATCATCATCATCATCATCATCATCATCATCAGCATCATCATCATCATCATCATCATCATTATTATTATTTGTATTAATATTATCATTATCATTATTATTATTGTTATCATTATCATTATTGTTATTATTATTATTATTATTTTCATTATTATTATTATTATTATTATTATTATTAGCATTATGATAATTGTTATTATCATTATCATTATTATTATCATCATTTTAAAAATTGTTATTATCATCAATATCATTGCTGTTATTATTATTATTATTATTATTATTATTATTATTATTATTATTATTATTATTATTATTATTATTATTTTCATTATTATTATTATTCTCACTAACATCATTAATGTTATTTGTATTACGATCACCATTACTATTGGTAATATCATTAGTACTATTTTTTATTGTTATCATTATTATCAGTATTATTATCATTACTAATGGATAATAATGATAATAATGATAACTGTTATTATTATCATGATTCTTTTTATTATTACTATCACTGATATCATTAGTGTTATTAGTATTACTATTATTATTAATATTAATAATGTTATTATTATCTTTATAATGAAAATAATAATAATAATAATAATAATAAAAATAATAATAATAACAAGTGGCTGACGGACATAGAAATTGAGGAAATTGAAAGAAGATGTGGAGACAGTCATGAAGAAGAAACTGATGATAGTACCAACAATGTAGAAGGAAGAGAAAACGAGCAAGCTGCACAAAGAAATGTTATTTAACGACAGCATGTAATGGAAATTCAGATTAATATTGATCAGGAATGCACAAGGGAGAGTAGTACGCGACAAAATGGTGAACAGCAGGAAGAATAGGCCCTGGAAGAAAGAGAAGGGACCAGAGTGTTTCCAGAAGATAGTGATAGTGTGATCAGAAGAGCGTGTGATGAAGAAGAAAAAGAGTTGATAAGAAAAGTATTGAATGAGATCAGAAAAAAACCCAGACAAGATCCCAACAAATCTCAGATACAATGACAGAAGAAAGGTAAAAGCAGCTACAATGAAGGTCAACAAGGTTATAGCTCTTATCAGAACTGAATCAATAACGGAAACAAACATAGTTTTACGGGCAGCTGGTAATGTTGTTGCTGAGATGGTGGTGCACAAAGTCATGAATCCCAAGGAAAGCAGGACGCCACATTGGAGGAGAAGAATTTTGGAAAAACAGAAGGCACTACGCAAGGATTTAGGACAGTTAAATAGAATGAAAAGAAATGAGTTGCAAAATGAGGGTACCATATCAAAGCTTGAAAGGAAATACCGCATAGTAGAAAAAGGTATTGATGTGGTCCATGAAGAAGTACAACAGAGGTTAGTTGCAATTGGGGCAAAGCTTGAAAGATATGACAATAGGACAGAGCAGTACAGACAGAATCGCTTGTTTGAATCAAATCAAAAGAAATTGTTTGAGGAATTAGACAGAGTAGAAAAACAAACGGTGGTGCCTGATGCAGAGGAAAGTACTCGCTTTTGGAGTGACATATGGGACGAACCAGTAAAACATAAGGAAAATCCGGAATGGCTGAGAAATGTGGAGGAAGAGCTGACATGGCTAGGGGTACAAGATGACATACACATTGAAGTGACAAAATTGAAGAAGCAGGTGAGAAAAATACCAAGTTGGAAAAGCCCAGGGTCTGATGGAGTTCAGGGGTATTGGATAAAGAATTTAAGTAATCTTAGGGATCTTAGCGGAAGAACTGTATGAACATCTTGAGCAATCAAACATATTACCTTGGGAACAAAAGGGATGTAGAAAAGGAAGCCGAGGGACAAAAGACCAACTACTCATTGATAAAATGATAGTGAAAAATTGTAAGATACGCTTAACATCACTGGCTCTTGCATGGATTGACTATCGCAAAGCATATGACATGGTGCCCCACAGTTGGATAATGAAGTGTATGAATATGTTTGGAGTAGCAGTGAATGTCAGGTCCTTCATAAGCGAATCAATGAAACATTGGGACACAGAGCTGAATGCGGGCCAAAATAGACTTGGAAATGTGAAAATAAAGCGAGGAATTTTTCAGGGGGATAGCTTATCCCCACTCCTGTTTGTCATAACAATGATCCCATTGACAATGATACTGAGGAAGACAAACATTTCCTATGAAGTCAAGAAGAAAGGCGAGAGAATCAACCACTTACTGTTCATGGATGATCTAAAACTATTTGCGAAAAATGAGGATCAAATAGACAGTGTAGTAAATACAGTAAGAATATTCTCAGAAGACATCAAAATGGAGTTTGGATTATCAAAATGTGGCGTGTTAATCACGAAAAAAGGAAAGATAGCTGAAAGCGATGGCCTGTGCATGCCAGATGATACAATGATGAGAAATATTGAGGAAACTGGATACAAGTATCTTGGTATTTTGGAAGCGGATAGCATTAAACGTGATGAGATGAAAGAACAATTGACGAAAGAATACATCAGAAGAGTCAGAAACATACTGAAATCGAAGCTAAATGGAGGAAAGACAATTTCAGCCATCAATTCAAGAGCGGTTTCAATCGTCAGATATGGGGCGTGGACAAAAAAATGAATTGGAAGAATTGGACAGAAAAACAAGAAAACTGATGACAATGTATGGTACGTGCAAAGCAGATGTTGATAGGCAATATTTGAAGAGATGTGACGGTGGGAGAGGCTTGATAGGAGCTGAAGAATGTGTGCAGGCAGAAGTAAATAGTCTTGACAAGTACCTAAGTGCATCAGAGGAAAAAATGTTGAAAGAAGTAAGCCTCAGTAGTACCCTTGAAAACAAAAAGTATGGGAGGAGCAAAGAGGATATACAGAAGAAACATCAAGAGGAATATGAGAGGCAGTAAATCATGGGAGTAGTTGAAAAAGGGCTATTTGAAGAAAGAAACAGAAAGTACAATTATAGCATCACAAGATCAGGCTCTTTGTACAAGGAATATGAGAAAAACGGTGTATGGAGAGAACGTTGATTCAACTAATCCACTGGAAGCTTTGTGAGAAATGGGGATTTGGGAAGACTGATCAGTGGTACACACACAAGCCTGAGAAAATGCTGGAATCAGAAGACTGCAAGATTTTATGGGATTTCCCCATTCAGACCGACAAGACACTAGAGCACTACAGACCTGATATCACTGTAATTGAGAAAAAGACCAAGAAATGCCTTCTCATCGACCTAGCATGCCCATTTGACACGCGTATTGAAAAGAAAGAAGAAGAAAAGTGTAACAATCACTGCGACCTGAAATATGAAATTGCAAGAATGTGGAGAATGAAAGATGTTGAAGTTATTCCAGTAGTAATAGGGGCATTAGGGACAGTGACAAAGAAGTTCGAGAAATGGATACAGAAGCTGTATTTGGAAATTACAGTTGAAATGTTACAAAAACCTTGTTTACTAGGAACAGCAAGAATAATTCGAAAAGTACTGGACATGAAGTAAAAAGTAAAAGAGAAAGAAGCTACAATACCTAAGGCCACTGGTTGTGGTCCGCCACTGCAGCTCATTCACCAAGACCAATCTTGAGAGTACCAGGAATAACAATAATAATAATAATGATAATAATAATAATAATAATAATAATGATAATAATAATAATAAAACAATAATAATAATAATAACAATAATGATAATGATAATAATAATATTATTATTAATGCTATTACTGATATTATTTTTACTATTTTATAGCTATTATTATTATTATTATTATTATTATTATTATTATTATTATTATTATTATACTTGTTATCATTCTTATTATTATTATTATCATTATTATCAATATTATCAGTATTATTATTATTTTTCATCATCACCATCATCATCATCATCATCATCATCATCATAATAATAATAATAATAATAATAACAATAATAACAATAATAACAATAATAACAACAACGATAATAATAATAATAATAATAATAATAATAATAATAATAATAATAATAATGATAATAATGATAATAATAATAATTATAATTATAATGATAATAATAATCGCTGTTATTGTTGACAATACTATAATCGTTATTAATAATGTACTCTTATTATCATCATTTTTTTCATTATTATCATCATCTTGGTTATTGTTATAATTATTATTATTATTGTTTTTGTTATTGTTATTTTTAATATTATATTTATTATCGTTATTATCATTATTCTATTTTATTATTGTTATTACTAATATCATTATAATTACTATTATTTGTATTGCGATTATTATCATTATCATTATTTTGACGATTGCCATTACTGTTTCAATTGTTATTATCATAATTTCTATTATTATTGTTATTATCATTACTGTCATTATTATTATTAATATCATCATCATCATCATGAAGGGGCTAACACCGACGCGGGTGCATGCCCGCATCCACCCTTCGCTTCTAATCACGAGGGTCCCTCGTGGCGAGTCTCCAGGCAGGCCCCCGGCCCATATCTAATTCCTCACGACAGGTCTCGTCGAGCTGCCCAAGCTATGACCTTCTGGGTCTTCTCAGAGGCCTCCTCCACCCAGGGTTGTCTCGCAGAGAGACAACTTGATGAGCAGGGTCGTCCACAGGGAAACGAGCTAGGTACCCATATAGCCTGAGTTGGCGATCCCAGATTATGCAAGTAACAGGTCACATGCCAGTCTCATGGTGTAACCGTCGGTTGGACACGTAGTCCTGCCAACTGTACCCCCATGTTCCGGCAAAGGGACTTGTTACAAAAGGCATCAAGACGAGACTCTAAGGCAATGGATAGCGTCCAAGTTTCGCTTCCATAGAGCAAAACTGGCAGTGTCAAGGCTTTAAAAGACATGTAGCTTGGTTCTTCTGCATAGGTACCGACATCTCCAAACGCTGTTGTTGATTGAGTTCATGGCTCCTTTTGCCAGACCAATCCGTCTATTGACTTCTTGATTTGACAGCCCAGAGATATGGTCTACGCTACTAAGGTATGTAAAACTCTGTAACCTCAACGTCCTCGACACAAGCATGGATTGACTGAACGGGTTCCCCTAACAGGCCCCCAAAGTCCTGAATCTTGGTCTTGGTCCAGGAGACCTCTAGGCCTAAGGGCTTCGCCTCATTGCTAAATGCATCTAGAGCCACCACCAGTGACTCCAGGGACGCAGATAGGATGGCAACATCATCGTCAAAGTCAAGGTCAGAGACCTTGATATTGCCCAGTGTTGCTCCAAACTGACTTTGGGTAGTAGCTCTGCTCATTATCCAGTCCATGCAGGTGTTGAAAAGTGTTGGTGCAAGGACACAGCCTTGCTTCACTCCTGAATTAACAGGGAAAAAAATTTGACAGACCCCCACCACACTTTACAGTAACTTCACTACCGGTATAAAGGCTTGCTTTAGGCCAATAATCTTCGTCGGAATTCCCCTGAGTCCCAGAATCTCCCATAGCGATTCGCGATCCACCGAGTCAAATGCCTTCTTGAGATTGATGTAGGCTGCAAGCAACACACGACGAAACTCACGACGGCATTCCTCAATTACTCGATGCGCTAGTATTCGGTCTATTGTGTACTTGCCAGGAGTGAATCCAGACTGCTCCGGTCTTTGATGCCTCAGTAGGTTGTCGTGGATCCTTTTCAGAAGAATGTGGGTGAAAACATTTCCTGGTATGCTGAGTAGTGTAATGTCACGGTAGTTGTAACAGTCCCAACGATCCCCTTTCCCCTTTCAGAGAGGGATGACCACGCCCCTCAACAAGTCAGGGGGAATGGTACCTGACTGCCAGATGGCAGTCAAGACTGTATGCAAGTCCCGTCCATCCAATGATTGGACTGCAGTCATCTGCGAGGAGGGCTTAGAGTTCAGCTTTCTCAGGGCTTGGTAGGCAGGGCGAAAGTCGTTTACCAAGAAATGGCCTTCAACCTCCTTCAAGATTCTTGATGAACTGTTCCTTGTCCCTTCTCAGCAGTGTCCGAGCCCTACGCACCAAGGAGCGACGCAAGACCTGATTGCCATTCAGCCGAGCCATGCGACACGCTTCAGTGGCCTCCAGTGTCTCCAGGGAGATGAATTCCTGCCTTGTCCTTGGGCATACGCCATTGGACTCCAGGGCTTCTTCGAGTGTTTCGCGCTTAAAGAGCTTCCAGAGCAACTGTGTCCATCAGGTTATCAAGTTCTGTGAATCGGTCAGAGACTGCCATGGCGAACCCACGGGCACACTCCCCCCTCCCTCATTCTGTCCAAGTGGAACATCCTAGGGTGGTCACTGGAGGGACGGGGATTTTTGACGTGGACCCGCAGGGTAGCCACAACCAGCCTATGATCACTGCCACAGCACTAGGCATTCCAGTAAACTCTGCAGTTCTGGAGAATCCTCCATCACGTGCCAACAAAAATGTGGTCGATCTCGTTGGCCATTTAATATTATCATTATTGTCATTATCACAGTTATCAATATTATCATTACTACTGTTATTATCATTGTCATTAACATCATGGTCATTATTATTACTATTATCATTATTATTATATTATTATTATTAATTTGGGATTACTATTACTATTATTATTATTATCATTATTATTTCTATTATTCTATCATTATTATCATTAATATTATTATTATTATTATTTTATTAATTATTATTACTATTATGAATGTTACTGTTGTTGTACTATCATTTTGAATATGATTATTATTAATATGATTATCATTTCATTCTTATCATTATTATTATCATCATTAGTATTAGTATCATTATTATTGTTATTAATATTATTATTAATACTATTACAATTATTGTTATTATTATTGTCATTATCATTATCATGTGTTAGAATTATCATTGTTATTACTATTATCATTATCATTATTACTCTTTATTCTTTATATTATTATTATTATTACATTTATGATTATTATTATTGCTACTATTATATTATTATGATCGTTATTTTCATTTTTAGCATCACTACTCGTGTTATCTTTATTCTCCTTCTTCTTCTTCTTATTATTATTATTATTGTCAGTATTTTTAGAATTGTTATGATTTTCAATATCATTTTAATAATAACAATAATTATTATTATTGTTATTATGTTTTTATTATTATTATTATTATTATTATTATTATTATATTATTATTATTTAGTAGTAAGTAGTAGTAGTAGTATCGTTATTATTATTA
>NC_051428.1:26906482-26911482 GCF_015228065.2 Penaeus monodon | reverse complement strand
GCACCGTCCGCGGAACACCGAACTGCCAGTACTTGGTGTCGGTTCTGCCCATTCCAGATTTCTGCTAGTCTGGAATCGGCTGGATTTCCCCTCTACTACTGTTTTGTACTAATGCTTCGCTTATAGTCGAGACTTCATGTTTTGATGGTTCATTATAATGTTTCGAGGCGTCGTTTCGTACTTCCACGACATTACGGTGTTTCGAAACATTTTAACTGTTGTTTTGGGCTTCAGCGCAGTGTTTCAAAGCTTTATTACGATGTTTTAGTCATGTGTAATGATTCTCGCTTCGACTTCACATTACTCAACAGCTATCCTAAAAGTCTGAATGATATATGAGTCACGTAAAGGAAAGTGATAATGCCTCAGGCAAAACTACGACTCATGTCAGGACTTCAATACTCCTTTTCAGTTTAATCTCTTTCTCTTTCTGTCTATTTGTCTGCCTGTCCATCTGTTTATTTCCTTGTCAGTCTGCCTGTCTGTCTCTGTCTCTGTGTCTCCCCCCCTCCTCTCTCTCCCTTCCCTCTCTCTCTTTCTCTCTCTCTTTGTCTCTCCTCCTCGCCCCTCTCTCTCTCCGTTTCTCCCCCCCCCCCCATGTCTTTCAACGTGTGTGTGTCTCTCTCTTTACATGTATATGTATATACACATATACATATATATACATATATATGCACTTATATATGTATGTATGTATGTGTGTATGATATCTCTCTCTCTCATAATATATACATATACAAACACACACACACACGCACGCATGTATTTATATATATATATATATTATAATATATAATATATATACATATATATATATATATCATATATTATAATTCATATATATAAACATATATATAAAACATATATATATATATATATATATATATATATGTGTGTTGTGTTGCGTATGTACTTTGCATGTTAGCTTAAAGTAAGCAATAAAAAGATATCTTCCAATAAAAATGATCAGTCATATATCTTTTTCTTCCCGCCCACTGCTGTTCCGCATACTCCGTCGCAAGCCCTCCATGCAGCGAGGCCTCTTGCGCCCGCCCATCAAGCACGCGAAACAAAGCACTGAACCGTGAACTCTTTCATTCTGGACTCGAGATACAAGGCTCCCGTTATATATATGTATAAACGGGAACACTGAATTAGATGTATATAGTCACAGATTGAAATGACGTGTAATTTGTGAAACAAAATGAGGGGAGAATAAGCTAGGGAAAGGGGTAGGGGACTAGGAAAAGCGGGAAGAGATTAGGGGAAGCCGGAGAGATTAGGGGAAGGGGGAGGGGGCTAGGGAAAGGAGGGGTGGACTAGGGAAAAGGGGAGGGGACAAGGGAAAAGGAGAGGGAACAAGGGAAGGGGGGCGGACTAGGGAAAGGGGAAGGAGGAAGTTGGGGGCTATGGGCTAAGGGAATGGGGAAGGGCCTAGGGGAATGGGGAGGAGACTAGGGAAAAGGAGAAGGCTGTAGACCTGGGGGGAGAAGAAACAAGGAGAGGATAGGGGACTAAAGATGGGGGTGGGGGCTGGGTAGGGAACGAGAAAGCTCTTATAAGAAAAGGGAAAATGGGTAAAAGGTATGAATAAATGGGCACAGCAAGGCAGAATGAAAGCGGAATTAAAGAAGAAGCCAGCTAAGGCAGTAGCTACTAGTATGAGACCAGCGGGCTGAGGAACAGTCAAGGTTAACCAGTCCCCAGGTACAAAGTCCCTCGGGGACTGAATGCAACACGAACAAAACTGTAATCCGAAAACGTACAGTTAACATATTCCTCTCTTCTCTCTCTCTCTCTGTTTCTCTCTTACTTTTTCGGTCTCTCTCTCCCTTTCTCTTACTCTCTCTCTCTCTCTCTCTCTCTCTCTCTTTCTCTCCTCTCTTACTCTCTCTTTTTTACTCTCTCTCTCTCTCTGTCTCTCTCTCTCTCTCTCTCTCTCTCTCTCTCTTCTCTCTCTCTCTCTCTCTCTCTCTCTCTCTCTCTCTCTCTCTTTCAACGCAATCTCTTGATTATCTTGAAGGTTTACTCTGGCTATCTATTTCATCAGGAATGGATATTAGAAGGTTTGAACGTGGATATTACATATGAATGGTAGATGAAAGTGATGTTTGTGAAAACGACTCAACTGATTACATCGACTGAACGTGTGGATTAAATGTGATGACATTAAATGTGATTAGATAAGGATAGATACTTCCATCAAGATACTAAAACAGTAGAAAAAATATATTACTGAAAGAATATGTATATATGTTTACACACACACACACACACACACACACACACACACACACACACACACACACACACACACACACACACATATCACATACATATACACACACACACAACATAACCATATAATACATCATCATACATAACACTAAACAACACAATCCAATTATCACACATAAAAACGAAGACAAATAACAGAACACGACTACACAACGCAATACAATCTATTATTGAATATTTATAAATGATAGCTGAACGATTTCAGTGGTTATTCACCTGTGAAGAAATGAGAATCGATGTAAACGAAGGTCAAGGATGAATGGCGAGACGATCAGTGGCAGTTCGAGGACGTGAAAGACAAGTCAGGTTATGAATGCATTTATAACTTTTTTTGTTTTTTTATTATTATAATTTTTTTTTTGTTTCGTTGATAGCAGTGTCGGCGAAGATGAATATTTTTTTGGTGTGTCGGGAAAAGTGATGATGGTGATGATGATGGGATGTGATATGTTAATGCTGAATGGTGACGATTGATATGTGATGACATGATATTATGTGATATGATGGTATGATATTATGTATGTGATGATGTAGATATGTATGAACTGATGATATTGATGATTGTGTGCATGTAGTATGGATGATGAGAAGTGATGAATTGAGGTGAGATGTATGTGACGATAGGATTGATGGATGGTGATGGTGATGATGGATGATGATGATGGTGATGAAGTGATGATGTGATGATGATGATGATGATGATGATGGTGATGATGATGAGTGAGTGGTGTGATGATGTGATGGTGAATGATGTGATGATGGATGATGATGATGATGATGATGAGTGATGTGATGATGTGATGTGATGATGATGATGATGATTGATGTGTGATGATTGTATGATGTGATGATGGTGGATGTGATGATAGATTGAGTGATGATTGTATGATGATGGTTGATGATGATGTGTGAATGATGATGATGATGGATGGATTGTGAGATGATGATGAGATGATGATGATGATGGATGTGTGAATGATGTGATGATGTGGTGATGATGATGATGAAGATGATGATGTGATGATGATGTGTGATGGTTGATGAGTGATGATGATGGTGGTGATGGTGATGATGATGATAATAATGATGATGATGGTGATGGTGATGATGATGATGATGATGGTGGTGGTAATAATGATAATAATGATGCTGGTGGTAATGATGATAATGAGGATGGCAATAATGATAATCATAAGGATGCTAGTAATAATGATGGCAAAGATAATGAGGAAAGTAATGATAATAATAATGATAATCATAAAGATGATAATAACAATGGTAATAATAATGATAATAGTAATGATGATGATAAACGTAATAAAAATAATAATGATACAATAATAATAATAATAATATAATAATAATAATAATAATAATAATAATAATAATAATAATAATAATAATAATAATAATGATAATAATAATAATAATAATAATAATAATGATAATAATAATAATAAAATTAGCAATAAGTAAAGGAATTAGCATCATTCTCGTCTTAATGATCATAATCGCTGTAGTTATCATATTAATATGATTTAATTGATGATGATACCAATACAATCAATAACCATAACATAATGATAATAATACAATCATAAGTAATGGCAATAATAAGAAAAAAATCTAATAATCACGATAACAATTAAATAAATGAATAAACGACGCTAAAAAAAGAAACAAAAGAACACACACACAAACAAACACACGAAACAGAGTGTTAACACCTTTCCCTCCCAGAGTACACTGAGTACCAAGTAAGAGGATGCAGCGCGAGGCGAAAGGAGACGAAAACGGAGTGGGGAATGAAGCGAACACGGACAGATGAAGGAGAAGAGGAGGGCGAGAGATTGGTGCCTCGAATGAAGGGGTGATTCACATGGCCTGGTTGCCGCTGCGTTGGATGAAAGGCCTCGGGTCCTCAGTATGCTCTCGGCGTCTGAGGAGAAACACCGTCTCTTTACGGTATGAATAGGGCGTATGGACACACACACGCACACACACACACACACACACACACACACACACACACACACACACTCACAAACACACACACACACACACACACATATATATATATATATATATATATATATATATATGTATATATATATATATATATACCTATGTATGTATATGTGTGTGTGTGTGTTAGTCCATACATATTTATATAGTATATATATCTACACACAGATACATACATGAATATAAATATACATATATATATATATATATATATATATATATATATATATATATATATATATATGTGTGTGTGTGTGTGTGTGTGTGTGTGTGTGTGTGTGTGTGTGTCGGTGCGGGTCCTATTCTATCACTCCATCTACTGTACGTCAAGTTCATGTCGTACTGTCATATTTTCCGAGATCGAAGAATCCAATTAGTGGCACCCTTTGATCTTTTTTAGTACTATCTTTTGGGTGTGTTTGGGATCCAATATTATTATAAGATGTCAATACTTTCTAATATGTTTATCAAATATTGTGGCAGTAGTTAAAGTCCTTGGCTTTGACGCTCAAGTTTAAGGGATCAAAATGTACTACTTCTGTTTTCTGTGTAAAATATCATTTTAATCATTTTCTCTCTTGTTTCACTTTCTCTGCTTCTGTTTGTCCTTAGTTCTATATAGAAAAAAAAAAAACATATCTGAGAAATATTTATTTAGAGCATAATCAGACATTCAA
>NC_051428.1:26892075-26896382 GCF_015228065.2 Penaeus monodon | reverse complement strand
CCGTTTTCTCCCGTACCCCCCCCCCCCTCCCCTCAGTTGCACAAACGGCAGCCAGCAATACCAAGAATTTCCGTTCACGGCGATACCAGACATAATTTTTATACTTTCACCTTTTTTGTTATGGAAGGAGGCTACCTGTTGTGGTTTTCCTTGTTTTCCCTTGTTCTCTTTGTTTCGGGGAATTCGATTTGATTTGGGAAAGTTCTTTGTTTTAGATATTTTGTCGATGTTTATCGTAATAATGAGCATTCGTTAAAACTGCGAGGATAAAAGTGATGATACGATTATCTTAACGATGATAATGACAATGTTAACAACGAAATAATGACATTGAAATAATAAATACACCAGACTAAGATTAATAATTCTGAAAAAAAAAAAAAACAATATTGGAGATATTTTTATATGAAGTTAGGGAAAACATAACCAGTGATGACTTGAAAACAAGATAACCCTTTCACTTTATAGATTAAGATATACGGTGATTTTTTTTCCGTTTCCTTCACTTTTTCTTATTTTTTTTTAAAGCCAATACCTGTTAAAAAATTGCAGTAGCTATAAAAACACACAAATTACTTACAATAACAATAATAATACTACAACAGATCCTCAAAACAACTCAATTAACAACAATTTAACAATAACAGCAAAATTGACAACAAATGACAACAACAAATTGACAACAACAACAATTTGACAACAACAAATTGACAAAAAACAACTCAACTATAACAACAACAAATTAACAATAAGAGCAAATAACAACACCAGCAAATAAATAACAATAACAATAACAACACCCATTCACATTACAATCATTTCCAATTAACTTACGCTTTCTATTTTTTTTCCACCATTTAAAAAAAAAACGTTTTCTGTCATCATCATTTTTTATCTCATTTTTTCCTCTCCTTTTTTTCTTCTTTTTCTTTTGGTTCTTCTACATAAATTTTCATTTGTTTTCGAGTTACATTTATACTGAGCAGATAGGGAACAGTTCCTTTCACTCTCCTCGGATTTCAGAGATTCGCCGATAGGGTATAAAATTTGTGTACATGAAGAAATGTTTTCGTACAGATTATGAATAGATAGACTGGTTTATATATATAGATGGGTAGATAGATAGATAGATAGATAGAGAGAGAGAGAAAAAAAAACATTGCTTTGACGTAACATTACACAACACTAAATACTTGGAAATGACCTCATAGTTTTTCTTCAATTTCGTTTCCTCATCTTTCTCTTACTCATCATCCCCTCATTTCTATACCCTCCATTTGCCCTCATTCTTCTTTCCCTCTCTCCTCTTCCTTCCCTTTTCTCGCTTCTCCTTCTTCCTTATCTCTCCCCTTTCCCTCTCTCCTCTCTCTTCCTTTTCTCTTTTCTCCCTCTTCCTTATCTCTCTCCCTTTCCTTCTCTCCTCTTTCTTCCTTATCTCTTTCCTTTCCCACTCTCCTCTTTCTTCCTTCCCTCTCCCCTCCCTGTCCTTTCCTTCTTTACTCCCTCTCCCCTGCCTGTCCCCTTTTTTCTCTCTTCCCTTTCCTGTTCTTGCCCCATCCCTCTCTCCTCTCTCTCAACTTTCCTTCTCCCCTCTCTTTCTCTTTCCTCTCCTCTCCCTCTCCCTTCTCTCCCTCATTACGTCCCTCTTCCCTTCTCCTTCCATCTCCCCCCCCCCCCCACCTCCCGTTCCTGCCCCATCCTTTTCCACTCTCTCTCCTTTTCCTCTCCCTTCCCTCTCCCCATCCTTCTCTCCTCTTCTCCCTTCCCTCTGCCGTTCCTACCCCAACCCTCTCTTTTCCTTTCCCCATCCTTCTCCCCTCTTTCCCCCCCCCCCATCCCTCTCTACTCTCTCTTTCCCTCCCTCCCCCCTCCCTCCCCCCTCCCTCCTCATCCCTCTCCACCACTGAATGACATAAAAGGGATTGAGAAAAGGTTACTTATTCAAATCATCACAAAATCATGTATCATTGATCTGACTTTGCTAAATAACTTGAATTTCAAACTTTTACTTTTTTTCAGTTACATGCAAAATTTGCTTACTTGCCCCCCATTCTTTGCCCAAGGTGAATGCAACAAGGGTTTTTTTGGTTTAAAAGCCCCCCTTGTCCCCCTAAAGGAAAAATAAAATATATACATATATACAATTGTGCTTACGTGTAAAAAAAAATGAGCAAAACCAGCCAAGGGAAGAGAAAAAATATATAAAAAATACTCGAAAGTTTTTGTGAAATATGTTTTTTTTTTTTCGTGTGTGTAATCTTATGAAGGCGCATGACTAAGCATGAGAGGACTTGCAGAAAGGCTGAAAAAGATGATGATGATGTTCATGACGATGATGATGATGATCATCAGCATCAGCATCATCACCATAATCATCAGCATCATCATCATCACCAAATCATCCATCACCCCTTTCAATCATCATCCATCATCATCAATCATCATCATCATCATTATCATCATTATTATTATAGTAATAACAACAATTATAATAATAGTGATGATAAAGATAATAAAAATAAGAAAAAGAAGAAGTGATGCGGATGATGATGATGATGATGAAGTAATAATAATAATAGTAAAAACTAGTTACAAAAATTGAATATCATAGTAATAATAATAATGATTATAACAATAATAAATAATTTTCGTAATATCACCGGCACTGAAAACATCAACTTTAAAATAATACCAGTAATGACAACAACAGTTTTTTGTAGAATAAGGAGTACACCTCTACCGACTTTAATAATAAATAATATAAATGAAGCACACATTTCATAGAAGTTCCTATACATTCAACATCGACATATAAAAAAATAAATTGATTTTGTTCAGCCATTTTATTAACATTATAGAGAGTTTTACCTTAATCAAAATAACCAATTAGTATCAGGGAAAAGATCATTCATTGGACCTGTACAATCGAAACAATCATTCACACGCACTGAACTGAAGCTCCGAAACACGTCACTGCTGAATGCATTACCTGATTTTCGAGACAGTAATCGGAACATGTTTTTTTTGAAACTTTTTTTTTTTCTCTCTCTGCCGTTAAAAGTTTAGTAACAAACCCCGCCCTGTTTTCCATCGAAACACGGAAATTTTGTTTCACAAATTTTAAGCTTTTTAAAAATACGTCCACTGCCCGAATTTCATTTACCTTTATTTCTCGAGGCAGGAATCGGAACATGTTTTGAAACTTCTTTTTTTCTTTCTTTTTCTTGTGACAACACGTGGCAATTAGCAATTATGACTCGGTGAGCAACCCTAACATTCAAATATTAAACTCACCTACTGCAAATTAAATTAAATCAAAGAGTGATGCAATAAAAACGAAACAAGATTACTCATTCTCATTCGTAACTTTCGCCGGGGAAAAGATCCCTCTTCTTGCCGGGGCGTGTTTTTTTTTTGCCCAGTTGTAAGCGTTTCAAGTTTATTATCATTTTTTAAAATTCATTATCTAAAATGTCCGTTTTGTTTAAAAGGAAATTTGATTTATCATACCCCGTTTTGTGCATTACGAGTCTTCTATACGAAAACATATAGACATACATTCCATGACAAATACAATAGCCTTACCTAACAAAACTGCATGACTGAAGATAGCGCTTTTGAAACTTTAAATATTGCCTACAATAAACCTATTAACGATATTCGTCATGCTCACGATAAGAAAATAAATAGAAAACATGTTTTTTACAATCAACAGTTTTCCAAGGTTAACTTTTAACTTTAAGGGAACTTTTTAAAAAAATTTTCCCTTATTTTTTTAAATGTCCTGGGAAAATTTTTAACCTTGGACATGTTGATTGTAAACATGTTTTCTATTTATTTTCTTATCGTGAGCATGACGAATATCGTTAATAGGTTTATTGTAGGCAATATTTAAAGTTTCAAAAGCGCTATCTTCAGTCATGCAGTTTTTTTTGTTTTAGGTTTAAAGGGTATTGTTATTTTTTCCCTGGAATGTTATGTTCCCCTTATATGTTTTTTTTCGTATAGAAGACTCGTAATGCACAAAACGGGGTATGATAAATCAAATTTCCTTTTAACAACGACATTTAGATAATGAATTTAAATGATAATAACCTTGAACGCTTACACTGGCAAAAACACGCCCCCCGGCAAGAGATGATCGTTCCCGGCGAAAGTTACGAATGAGAATGAGTAATCTTGTTTCGTTTTTATTGCATCACTCTTTGATTTATTTGAATAGTTTTTAATTTTAAGTTTGTTGTAATATTTTTGCCTGTTTTTAAAAAAAAGGGGTTTGCCATCCTCCTCGGGTCATAATTTTCCCA
>NC_051428.1:26862409-26867409 GCF_015228065.2 Penaeus monodon | reverse complement strand
AGAGAGAGAGAGAGAGAGAGAGAGAGGAGAGGAAAAGAGAGAGAGGAAGAAGAGAGAGAGAGAGAGAGGAGAGAGCGAGAAGAGAGAGAGAGAGAGAGAGAGAGAGAGAGAGAGAGGAGGAGAGAGAGAGAGAGAGAGAGAGAGAGAGAGAGAGAGAGAGAGAGAGAGGGGAAAAGGGTTGAAAGGAAGAGTACAAGGGAAAAAGAGGTGGGTAGGGATGGAAGCAGCCAGATGTTCGAGGAATCGGTGAGGACAGAAATCAGTGGATGGGTAGGGCGAATGTGAGAGGTTAGAGTTAGGCTAATTAGGCAAGGGGGTAGAGTCTTCGCGTGTGTGTGTGCGTGCGTGTCTGTGTACGTGGTTTTAACACCACACACACACACACACATACACACACACACACACACAAGATCTGGGGGTAGGGAGGTCGGTGGTGGGTCAAGGTACGAGTTAAGGGGGCATTGGGGGCACAGAGCCGGCCCGAAGTATAAGCAGACGAAGGACCCATTGCTCATCATGGGGTCCCCTGAGTCTCTTATTTAAAAAGAAAAAGGTTAGGATCGTAGAAACTACAGTTTTGTTTCACATTTTCTGTCTCGTGTCACAAAACGCAAATATTTGCATTCATTAACTTTATGAAGAAAGTGCAGAATGTGTGTGTGTTAATTAGATTAACCATAACTGTTGTTAGCTTGTATGGAAATATTGTTTCGCAGGATTATTTTCGAGAGAGAGAGAGAGAGAGAGAGAGAGAGAGAGAGAGAGAGAGAGAGAGAGAGAGAGAGAGAGAGAGAGAGAGAGAGAGAGAGAGAGAGAGAGAGAGGGAAAAACGACAACAGACGGACCCACACGACAGCCCAGGCGACTCCAAGTGAAAGGCAAAAGTCCCAAAATAATTAGATTTTTTTTAAAGAGAATAAACTTGACAAGACTTCAAAAGTTTAATAATGACCTCCTGTGCTGTATCTGAACCATTCGCATCGACCGCGGCAATGACATATCACGTGATGCAATTTTAGCATGAATAACCTAAAATATAAATGTCATAGAAGTAGTGCGAGCTTGGATTTGTCCCAGTAAAATCACAAACTAAGAACACTAAGGCTGCGCTGAATGAAGCAGACTTCAAAGCTCCGGATGCCAACTATTATTGATACGAAGCACTGACTGAAGCATTTTCTGAAGCTCCGAGACGGCTCTGTCCTGTTTAATATGGTGGTTGACTCTGCCCACTGGATGAAATATTTCAGAACCCGGGAAATTAACGGACAGGTTTGGAGGTACTTGAACTTCAGCAGAATAGGATTTGAGAGATACTGAGCAATGGTGGAGAGTCAGAAATGAGTTGAATTCCCGGATGAGATGTCTACCAGGATTATCCTTACGTGATATGGCAGCGTCCAAATTCCCGGACTACTTGAAAATTAAGCGAAAAAACTTATCCAAATGAATAGCCCAAAATAGGTCTGCGTTTACTGTCATGCACAGATCATGCTACTGGAATGTCACTGGAGACATGGAAGAAGGTCTCCCCCCCCCCCATCCCTCTGGAGAAGGAGGGAGTGTCAAGATGTGACGGAAATAGTGATAGAAAAGGAAGGAACTGTGGTCGTACGCACGCGAGGGGCGGCGAGGAGAAAGCTGGAGACCGATGGCGAAAGCGTGTGGCAGATGACACGAAATTGCAAACTATTTCGTAATCTTGTTTTCTTTTACTGCAAGAAAGAAAACAAAAGCAAAACAAAAATATGCGCATAAGCACTGTAAACACCCACACGTACACCCATACGCACACGCAAACGCAAACGCACATGCACATGCACACGCACACGCACACGCACACGCACACGCACACGCACACGCACACGCACACACACACACACACACACACACACACACACACACACACACACACACACACACACACACACATACGCCAGCGCTTGCACGCGTATGTTTGCATGTCTGCACAATATCCTGCATAAGCGCAAACATCTGGCTTGGGAAGCAACAAGCAGAGAAATTTTGCCAAGGGTGTGTGGCCGGGAGTGGGGAGAATTGGTGTAATTGCGGACCGTGTGGACATATATGCATGAATGGCGATATTTCACACACTAAAAGCGCAATGAATTTTGCTTCTCGCCGTTATTTCCCGTCAGGTACGACAGCCAAACATCGAATGCAACTCACGCTGATTGGGCGACGCAGGCGCAGAGAGCGCAAAGTACTGCGCGGCGGTATGGTCACGTGTTCACAAAAAAGCATGGCGACTCACAGCACGAAGGGCTACAGTAGCATTCAATTTTCTATTACGATTTCAACAGCACACAAAAGAAAATGGATGACTTATCTACTATATCACTGTATAATCACAGACATCATAATAATACAGTATGCAGAAGTTGCAAGGTTTGCCTGCTCAAAGGGTATAATGTTGTTGATGAACAAAATAAAAATCCTTAAATTTGCTAATGGAAATGAAAATTGGAGGTTGGTGTGGTCAGTGGAAGTGTGCTTAAAAGTCTCCGAATCACGGCCCATACATGCCGCTTGTAAATCTGTGAATATTTATGTATGCAGAGTCATTCACACACACACGCACACACACACACATATGTATGTACACACAAACACACACACATACACACACACACACACACACACACATATGTATGTACACACACACATACATACTGTGTGTGAGTGCGTATCCTATATGAAACACACACACTAATGCATAGAAACACACGGAGCCAACCGACGAAGGGCGCATCCGATCCCCCTAACTTCCCTTCCCTCCCGCAGGCAAATCTCGCGGGTGCTCCTCCTGGCGGCGGCGCTGGTGGTGGGCGTGTGCCACGGGCAGCTGGACATCCCTTCTGTGTCCGATGCGGAAATGAATGAAATCCTCAGCGACGTTCCGAGAGTGGCACAGTGCCTCACCGAGCCTGATGACAGGTGCCACCCACTCACTGCCACGGTTCGAAGTAAGTACCAGTCGTTTTCAGTTTCAAATGTTCGATGGTGTTTTTTTTATATCCTTTTCTGTTTAAAGTGTGACACTTTTACGTGTTGAGTGTGAGTGGCACTCTTTTAGTTTAAAGTGTTCGAAGTGGCACCCTTTTCAGTTTAAAGTGTTCGAAATGGTCCCCTTTTCAGTCTTTGTTGTTGAATGTAAGTGTCTGCCTGTGCGAAGTACATGTCGTCAATACTGTATTTTTCTGTTGTTTTTTTCGAGCATTATGAAAGTCGACTCAAAAAAAAAAAAGAAAAAAAAAAGAAGAAAAAAAAAAACAAATGGAATAGTGCTAGTCATCGCTGTAAAAGTGTTGTTATTAAGAAGAGAGAAACGCGGTATATTATATACATATCACTAGCAAGCTTGCATGCACGCACGCACGCACGCACGCACAAGTAGAAACACTGTCGCCTTGGTCTCCTGTGGCAAGGCGAAGGTTCATCAGCCGTGCGAGACACACTTTCACTTCTCGGGCTCATGGGTCCCGCCGACGCGAGGGGCCGCTCCGCTCCTTTCGCTTCTTGCATTCGTGGATGTTGACGTACATCTATATCTGGTGTCTATATATGCGTGTGTGTGTGTGTGGTGTGTGTGTGTGTGTGTGTGTGTGTGTGTGTGTGTGTGTGTGTGTGTGTGTGTGTGTGTGTGTGTGTGTGTGTTGGTTGTGTGTATTGTGTGTGTGATTATTGTATGTACAACAACACACACACACACACACATATATAATATATATATATATATATATATATATATATATATTTATATATATATATATGAATATATATATACACACAGATATACACCCTTGAAACCCTTCCACTTTTCTTCTTATTATATTTTATTAATCTATTTCTTTTACAATCTCAGAACCTCACAGAACAGAATCAAACCCCCTTAACCTTCTCACTCCCTTCTCTTCCACAGAAATCCATTAGTCCCTCACTTTTTCACTTATATTTTTTATCTTTATCCCTTTCCACATCCTCACAGAACAGAATCAAACCCTTCTTTCCCTTTCACTTATACTTCATATTTTTACATTTCCGTATTCTCGCAGAGCAGAATCAAACCCCCTTTAACTCTCCCAATTCCTTCTATTCCACAGATATCCTACCAGAATTGTACAGAAATGGGTTGAGGTGTAACACCTGCAGTGAGCAGAGTCAGAGGAACATCGATCAGTTCAGGACTGTTCTGACAAAGCACGAGAACAGCCAGTATAACAGGCAGATCTTGCGGTGGGTCACGCAACAGTTATAAGTGAGGACCCTCCCCCCAACACACCCTTCTAACACCCTTCCCCTCCCCTCCCTAACCTCCCTCTCTCTCTACGTTTTTTTATTGGCTCCTTATTTCTCTATATACATTTGATTTTGTTTATCACTTTGTTTTTGAAATGCAGTAATTCAATGTTGCAGAAGTAATCCTCCTTATCAATACTGTTATTATTTTCATTGGTTTTGTTAATCTCGTTATTATTGCCATGATCTTTATAGTAAAGATTATTAATGTCATAAACACAATTTTTATAGGAATTTATTATTGCTATTATTATTAGGACTGCTGCTATTTTCATTATTATTATTATTATTACTATTATTATTATTATTATTGTTATTATTATTATTTTACTATTATTATTATTATTAATACTATTATTATTATTAGTAATAGTCGTTATTATAATGATAATAATAATGACAACAATAACAACAACAACAGTAATGATAACAACAACAACAACAACAATAATGATGATAATAATGAAAATAATAATGATAATAATAATAATAATAATAATGATAATATTAATAATAATAATAATAATAATGATAATAATAAAAAATAATGATGATGATAATGAAAAGGTGATGATGATAAAAATGAAATGATACTAAAGAAAAGAATAATGACAATAATAAAAGTAATTATAGTAATATAGTAATAAGAATGATGATACTAATTATGATGATAACGATAA
>NC_051428.1:26849909-26857409 GCF_015228065.2 Penaeus monodon | reverse complement strand
GAGGGCCCAATATGCTTCCGTGAGGGACACCTGCTTTGGTGTCGTAGTAAGCAGAATGTTTTCCATTGGCAGCACTCTCATTTGTCTGTCGAGATAATTTTTCAGTGGGGCCAAGAGTTCGCCTTCCACTTCAAATGATTTTAACTTACTTCACAAACCTAGGTGCCATACTCTATCAAAGGCTTCCTCTATGTCCAGGGCAAGAACACAAGTGCGCTGCCCGCGATCAAGTGCAGCTGAGCCAATCTGCAGTCATCTGTAATGATAGTTTGTTAAGTGGGAAGATATGATTTTTTTTCAAGTATCTTGCTGATGACTGACAACAAGGAATTGCCCGGTATTTTTTTGATTTGTCCCCCTTTTTAAAGATGGGGACAACACTACTTTGTTTCTAAAGTATGGGCAATTTGCAGGATTGAAATTAAATTAGAGGAGATGACAGCTCCTTTGCGCACCTCTGGAGCAGCTGAGTGTTAACTCGATTTCTTGTTGTAATCCTGCTTATTTACTCATTACTCATGAGGGGAAGTGTGGGTGGTTTATGTCATTTTACTTGAGAAGTATCTTCCCAGTGCATTTGTCTTTTCTTCTGAGCTTGCTGCTAATGTCCCATCTTTTGTTAATAATGGTGGGATAGACTCATCCTTTGTGTTACCTTGCTTGTCTTTGACATTCCACCATAATTTCGTTCCTACATTACCCTCGTATTTTGTTTGTATTTTTCCCGTTATTGTCTGGTCTATGATGAAGCTTACTTCTATTTGTTTGATATCTGATGTCAGATGCACTTTTGCACAGAGGTTCGAACCGTGGTTGATCATAGGGCTTCGATGAGTAGTTGCAGTAAGGACAAAACGATTTTGCTGCTGCATTAAAATAAAGATGAAAGCATTTACATTCTGATCTATGTTGCCCTGGATTTCAACGACCCATTTTATACGAAACAGAGCCTCTCTAATCTTGTCCAGTCTGCATTTCTATCCCTCCATATCTGGTTTGAAACACTGAGAAATGTGCATAGTTGGGCGGAACCGTATCCTCTAGGAAGGTTTCAGCTGCGAATAGAATGTCAGCTTTCTGCTTAGTTACAAACGGGTGAATTATTTCTCCAACATTGGTGTGGAATCCTATCACATTTGCTGGATGATCCGTCTTTCGTTATTTTTTCTACTGCCTTGGGAATACTCTTGCCTGAGCATTATAGGAGTGTGGACCTGGCATATACACCAAGGAATGGTTCGGCTGACTGGGTCGAAAGTGTTAGCAAGGATGAAGACCTATGTGTGGTACTAGGATTACCGCTGGCCCACAGTGAAATTGGGCTTTAAAGTCTTTAGTATGGCCAGAGTTTCCTGCTCTTTCGCTGTAATTATATTAACCAGGTCTTTTTGACGTTGGTCGGTAATCCTCCCTCTGGAATTTTCCTGTGTGGAATTTCTTATTGCAGTAATTATAATGTTTAGTTTAAAATAGTCTGCATGGGAGTGGCCTTTTCGACTACACACTCTGTATTTTCCCTGAGAGAGTGGGGAGTTTCTTGGCTCACGTTGGTGGCTTATGTCCTTCTGGTTTCTTAGGCCAGTCCCTCTCCTCAGGGTGTTTTGCTTGGAGTATAGCCGCTGCCGGAGGAATCCTGAAACAACGGTTTTCTTGTACGTGCTGTAGGCTTTGAGGATGTGTGGTAGGACTGGTGATGCTTGTAGGTTCTTGAGCACGCTCTCGTGACTGGGACTTCTACCGCCTCTTTTTGTTGGCTTTTAATTTTCTGGCCTATTCTCATGCCCACCAGATGTACAGCTTTTCACTTTCTTCGACTTTGCTTTCCCAGTTTCGGTCGATTTTATTCGGAAGAGCAGTGCAGGCAACCGAGCGGTGTTGTGCTTGTTGGTTGCTTTCTTGGGAACGACCAAGCTGCCGATATAAGGGATGGAGGCCAGCTTTTTCCGCAGGTTGCTGATGAAACTCACGGCCTCCCCGTGTCTTCCTCTTCAGCCACCTGCGTCGCCCGATCACCAGGCTCAGCAGCGTCGTTTTCCTGAAAGAAGGTGCCGGGGTCCTCAGTTCTCAGTTCGCCTGTCTTTTCACAGTGGAAGAGAAGCTTATTGTTGAGGCAAAAGATGTGGCGCAAATTCGGACAGTTATCCTGAAGGTAGTTTTTATAGCTGTTTGCTTCTGCCTTGATTCTCTTGCCACAGACAGAACACCACAATACTGGTCTGTTAGTCCTCCTGTGGATGGAAGTGACGATAATGGCATTATATTTAAGGCCTTTCGTGTGAAGGCAATGGCGAGGGAGAGGAAGTGGAGGGTGGTGGGGCGGGCGGGCGGTGGTGGAGGGTGGTGGGCGGTAGGCGACCGTGGGTGGCGGGGGATAATTATTAGAGGGATTGGAGGCCGGGCTGTGTTCATTCACAAGGGGCTCCGTTCTCCTATCATGGTCAACCAAACCGTGACTATTAATAAGTATGACAGCTGAGAACAAAAAACTAACAAATAAATAAATAAATGATAAAAAAAGAAAAAGAAAATAGGAGAAAAAAAAGTGACAATTTCGGCGAAGCGGGAGTTCTTGTTAACGGGGTTGCTAGAGCGTCCGAAAGGGACATGGCGTCAAGATGTAAACAAACTCCTCAACGGTCAAATCTGAAGTATCCAATTTGCATATTCGTTAATTTCAAAAACAAATAGACTGCAACGATGTCTTTGGTGGTTGTCATAAACCCTGGTGCATTCATAAACATTTGGGTGTCAAGCCAGAGTGTGGTGAGAAGGCACTGTGACTAATATTATTAGTTTTGTGATGAAGTCTGTGTACGTGACTTTCATTTATCCCCTTCTCAGTCTCTCTCCTCCCTCCCTTTCTCTCTCTCTCTCTCTCTCTCTCTCTCTCACTCCCCCCCTCTCTCTCTCCCTTTCTCTCTTTCTGCCTGTATGTCTGTCTGTCTTTCTGTCTGTCTTTGTCTCTCTCTATACTTTCTTTCACATGTCTTCTTTCTCAGTCTCTCTCTTTCTCTCTCTCTCTCTGTCTGTCTATCTCTGTTTCACTATCAGTTTCTTCCTCTATATGTCTGTTTGTCTGTTCCTCCTCTCCTCTCTCTCTCTTTTCCTCATTCTCTCTCTGTGTTCCTTTCCTCTCCCTCCACTTCCATTCTATCTCCTCCTTCCCTCCCCTCCCATTTCATTCCTTTCACTCACTCTACTCCCAATCTTTCTCCTCTTTCTCTTCCTTTCTCTTCTATCTACTCACATCTCTTCTGTTCCTTCCCCTCAATTACGTTTCTTTCCTTTTCCTGCACTCTCTTTATTTCTCTTCTTTGCCTCCCTCTCCCTTCCCTCCACTCTCTTTCTCTCTCCTCCTTCCCTCCCATGCCCCTCCTTTCCCTTCCCTCCACTCTCTTTCTCCCCTCCCCCTTTCCCTCCCTTTCCCTTCACTCACCCTCGAAGTCGATGCGTCCATCTCCATCAATGTCTACTTCCCGAATCATGTCTTCAACTGAAAGAATAAAGAAGGTGTTTTATTTTCGTATAGATTTGCGTACGTTGTATACGCTCATAGAGAAGTATGTGTGTGTGTGTTTTGGGGTGTTGTACTTATGCTTTGGATGTGTAGTGGGTGTTTGTGGTGTGTGTTGGTTGTGTGTGTGTGTGGTGTGTGTGTGTGTGTGTGTGTGTGTGTGTGTGTGTGTGTGTGTGTGTGTGTGTGTGTTGTGTTGTGTGTGTGTGTTCAAATATATGTGTATTTATGTTCTGTGTGTGTATTTGTGTGTGTTGTGTGCTTACATGTGTATGTCTGTTTAATTAAACAATGGGAATATAACCGACAGAAAATAATAGTCACAATTTGTATATCAATAAGTATATCAAATGTGCAAGTCTGTGCCTCTATAACAACGAGAAGAATATTTCATTCTGCAAAACATGGAAACATACTTTAAACATTACAGTAGCATGCCATAAATAAAGTGAATTATTTATAAACTAGAGTATGAACTCGAGTGTAATCTGATATGAACCAAAAGATGTTTTTTTTTTTAACTATTTCACTCTTCGGAATGGTATATATATATATATATATATATATATATATATATATATATATATATATATATATATATATATATATATATATATATATTTTTTTTTTTTTTTTTTTTTTTTTTTTTTTTTTTAAGACGAATGCGTTTGAAGGCATCTTTATCTCTTCCTGTAAGAGATAGAAAATTATCACGTTCGTAATTTTAAAACAACGTACAATAGAACACGATCATCAGTATAGGGTATATTATAGGGTAATATAAAGACAAAGCAAGCATTTATAATTCAATGAATATAGAAGAAAATATATAATCACAATTTCTATAAAATCTAGAGAAAAGTCACTTTGTGATTTAAAAGTAAAAATATGAAACTTGAGTCAGAGATCATAATACTACTTTTTTCTTATTAAATATGTTTCCTTAAAATACTGTCCGTATTTTGATGATTAATACAAGCCATACAGTGCTGTCGCCATACCTACAGTAACTGTAATGTCGACTTCCCTTAATTTCGCTCACTCCCTTCCCTTCTCTTCACTTACCTTCGTGTCCATCCTCTCTTCTTCTTGGCTTTCCCTTTCCCTCTTTCTCTTTCATTACTTACCTTCGTGCCCGTCTTCTCCTCCTTCTCTTTCCCTTACTCTCTCCCTTTCCCTCCACTCACTTTTTCACTCCCCAATCCATTAATTGAAATGGCCCCTGAACTTGGCAACACTTCAGTTGTTCTGTTCATTTGTACTTCAAGATCTTATGACATGACGTTATGGCTGGAGTGACGTATGATAGTTATTCCACACTTTGAGTACGCGTCTCATACGGCTGGCAGCGGTCAAAGGCTTCGGAGAACCATGAAACAAAACAAAACAACAAAGAGGCTCCGGATAAACTATAAAACATCGGAACAAAACAAAGAAAATGAGAAAAAAAGTACCGCCACTTAAAACTTGCATTGAACACTAATCGACTGTTTAAACCCGAGCAATCTGATCATCAAGAATTTCATAAATTGGGAACATGGTTTGACTTTCTTCTAATAACTACTCAAGAGTCAATAAGGATCAATCTCCCCTTCCGGGCACACGAAGACCCGCCCTTGCAGAAAAACAAATCATTAAGAGGCGGTTGAATTATGGGGGGGGGGGGGAAATCTGGAAACAAAGACTTAATGAAGTTACTTCTTCATCCTCGTGAAAGAGAGGAAGCAAATATAAAACAGGTCACAGCAATTCGAAGGAAGAACAAGAAAACGCAAATAAACCGAAACTCTTTTGGCTTTCATTGCTTCTTCAAGGCCTGTGGATGCATGTACAGATTTATTAGGTCTTCAGCATAGTCGTGTTTACTTATAATTTATTCTGTCTGTCTGTCTGTCTTTCTGTCTGTCTGTCTCTGTCCCTCTCTTTCTCTCTCTCTCCCTCTCTTTCTCTCTCTCTTGTTATTTCTCTCTCTCTCTCTCTCTCTCTCTCTCGTCTCTCTCTCTCTCTCTCTCTCTCTCTCTCTCTTGTTATTCTCTCCTCTCTCTCTCTCTCTCTCTCTCTCTCTCTCTCTCTCTCTCTCTCTCTCTCTCTCTCTCTCTCTCTCTCTCTCTCTCTCTCTCTTGTTATTTTCTCTCTCTCTCTCTCTCTCTCTCTCTCTCTCTCTCTCTCTCTCTCTCTCTCTCTCTCTCTCTCTCTCTCTCTCTCTTTTTTTTCTCTTCTCCTCTCTCTCTCTCTCCTCTCTCCCCTCTCTCCTCTCGTTTTCTCTCTCTCTTCTCTCTCTTGTTTCTCTCTCTCTCTCCTCTCCTCCCCATCTCTCTTTTTTTCTTCTCTTTCTCTCTCCTTTTTATTTTTCCTCCCCTCTCTCTCTTCTCTTGTTCTTTTCTCTCTTCTCTTTCTTCTTTCCTCTTTCTCTTTTCTTCCCTCTCTCCTCCTTCTCTCTTTTTTTCTCTCTCCCTCTTTCCTCTCTCTCTCTCTCTCTTTTCTTCTTTTCCTTTCTCTTTTTCTCTCTCCCTCTCTCTCTCTTTTCTCTCTTTTTCTTCCCCTTTTCCTCTCTCTTCCTTTTTTCCTCTCTCCCTCCCCTCTCCCTCTTTATTTCTTCTTTTCTTTTCTCTCTCCTCTTTTATCCTCTCTCTCCTCTCTTTTCCTTTTCCTATTTTCCCCTTTTCCCCCTTCCTCTCCTCTCTCACTCTCTCCTTTCCTCTTCCTCTCCCCTCCTCTCTCTCTCTTTTCTTCTCTCTCTCCTTCTATTCCTTCCCTTTTCTCCTCTTTTTTTTCTCTTTTCCCTCTCTCTGTTCTCTCTCTCTTCTCTCTCTCTCCTTTTCTCTCTCTTCCTCTTCTCTCTCTCTCTCTCTCTCTTCTCTTCTCTCCCTCCTTCTTTTCTCTTCTTTTCCTTCCTCCTTCTTTTATTTCTTCTTCTCTTTCCCCAACTGTTTTCCTTTTCATTTTTTCTCCCCCTCTTCCCTTCTATTTGTACTTCAGATCTATGCATGACGTTATGGCTGGAGTGACGTATGATAGTTATTCCACACTTTGAGTACGCGTCTCATACGGCTGGCAGCGGTCAAAGGCTTCGGAGAACCATGAAACAAAACAAAACAACAAAGAGGCTCCGGATAAACTATAAAACATCGGAACAAAACAAAGAAAATGAGAAAAAAAGTACCGCCACTTAAAACTTGCATTGAACACTAATCGACTGTTTAAACCCGAGCAATCTGATCATCAAGAATTTCATAAATTGGGAACATGGTTTGACTTTCTTCTAATCACTACTCAAGAGTCAATAAGGATCAATCTCCCCTTCCGGGCACACGAAGACCCGCCCTTGCAGAAAAACAAATCATTAAGAGGCGGTTGAATTATGGGGGAAAAAATCTGGAAACAAAGACTTAATGAAGAGACTTCTCCATCCTCGTGAAAGAGAGGCAGCAAATATAAAACAGGTCACAGCAATTCGAAGGAAGAACAAGAAAACGCAAATAAACCGAAACTCTTTTGGCTTGCATTGCTTCTTCAAGGCCTGTGGATGCATGTACAGATTTATTAGGTCTTCAGTATAGTCGTGTTTACTTATAATTTATTCTGTCTGTCTGTCTTTCTGTCTGTCTCTGTCCCTCTCTCTCTCTCTCTCTCTCTCTCTCTCTCTCTCTCTCTCTCTCTCTCTCTCTCTCTCTCTCTCTCTCTCTCTCTCTCTCTCTCTCTCTCTCTCTCTCTCTCTCTCTCTCTCTCTGTACATGCATCTTCTGCATCATGGGTAAATCTAAGAAGCTGCATGTACAGATTGTACGCATTCATGTTTTCCTTCCCTTCCCTTCATTGTTATATTTACAGTTCATTCTGCATGAAGCCTACACGTTTCTCTTGCACCACGGGTAAGACTGAGATGCAATAGACGGTCAGACTGTCAGCCAAAGGTATCATTTCCACATTGGCGTCTCTGTAACCCAGTGCTAGGGGGTGACCTTTTCTCTGTAGCCCTTTTTTGT
>NC_051428.1:26832409-26842409 GCF_015228065.2 Penaeus monodon | reverse complement strand
TCACTCTCTCCATACCTTAATCTCTCTCTCTCTCTCTCTCTCTCTCTCTCTCCTCTCTACTCTCCTCTCTCCTCTCCTCTCCAATACCTGAGAGACTCCCCCTCAACCCCATGACAAACACACCAGAGCGCACGAGCCTACATCATTACACGCACACATCCCAGAATTCTGAAATGTGACTTTCAGAGGCAACTTCAGAAAAAACCTCAGAGGCAACTTCAGAGAAAACCTCAGAGGCAACTTCAGAAAAACCTCAGAGGCAACTGCAGAAAAAACCTCAGAGGCAACTTCAAGGTCAACTTCAGAGACAACCTCAGAGAAAATCTCAGAGACTACTTCAGAGACAAGTTCAGAGGCAGCTTCAGAAACAACCTCAGAGGCAACTTCAGACTCGACTTCATGGCGCAGGCGAGAGTTCGGAGCCTGAAAGGGAGTTGGCTGAATCACGGTGGTTCTCTCCCGCCCACTTGGCATGTTGAAGGAGTGGGCGTGTGTATACCAGCGATTTTTCCCACCCTTTTGAGCACACAGCACGCTCCCCAGGCGATAAAATATTCAAGACACGCTGTCAGTTGTTTATAAAAGGTTGGTTGTAAAAGATTAAGTGTTGTAGTGTTTAAACGTTCAGTGGCTGATGCTTTAATTAAATTAATGGGTTGGTTGGTCAAAAGATTTAATGCTATATGATACATGCCAGAGCACGTTACGCAATGTGTTAATGTATATTGGGAAGGAATAACGTTTTTATATAAGATTATCTTGGGTGGTAATGATTTTTTAAAATATTATTTCTTCTTCGATTTTTTTTTACATTATATCTGAGCTTTGATTTTTTTTTCTGATTACAGTTTTTTTTTCTATTTCTGGTAATAAAAAAAATCTGGCTCACGATTTTTTTTTTATTCATCCTACTCTACTCAATAATCTTTCACCTCTCCTCTTCACTTATTCCTCCCTGACTTCTTTCCTCCCATAATTCACGCGTATTCCTCGCCTCGTCCCACTTGCCTCCCCCCCCCCCCCCCCCCCCCCGACGCCTCTCCGGACTCGCCGCCGACGAAAACCACGGGAATCGGTACGAAACTTTTTGGTCAGAATTGTTCACCTCTCTGGGCGTACTCCGGTTCGGGTGTTTGCTTTGTGGCTGTCCGTTTTTATCTTTTTTTTTTCAAGAGAGAGAGAGGGGGGGGAGAGAGAGAGAGAGAGAGAGAGAGAGAGAGAGAGAGAGAGAGAGAGAGAGAGAAGAAGAGAGAGAGAGAGAGAGAGAGAGAGAGAGAGAGATATAGAAGAGAGAGATAGAGAGAGAGAGAGAGAGAGAGAGAGAGAGCTTGCTCTTTCTCTCTTTCTCTCTCTCCATCCTTCATCCTCTCTCCTCCCATCTTCTTCCCTGTCCCTTTTTTTCTCGCTCTTTAGCTATCTATCCCGCACTCACTCTCTCCCTCTCCCCACCCCCCTTCTCTCTCCCTCCCCGCTCTCCTTCTCCCTTCTTCCTCCTCTTCTCTCTCCCACCCTCTCTCCTCCTCCTCATCCTACCCTCCCTTCATCTCTCCTTTCTCTTTTCTTTTCTCACTTTTCCTTCCCTCCCCCCCCTCACTTCTCTCCTCCCTCTCTCTCCTCATTCCCTCCCCCCTCCCTCTCTCTTTCTCCCCTCTTTCCTCCGCTTCCCCATCTCCCTCGCCCTCCCCTCTTATTCTCTCCTTCTCTCTTTCTCCCCCCCTCCCCCCTCTTATTCTCTCCTTCTCTCTTTCTCCCCCCTCCCCATCTCTCTTTGTTTCCCTCCCTCTATTTCTTCTCCCCCTTCTCCCCCTCCATCTCCTCTCTCCCCCTCTCCCTCCATCTCCCCCTCCCTTCCTCTACTCTCTCTCCCTCCTTTCTTCCCGTCAATCCTCCTTCTTCCATTTCCGTCCTTCACCTCTCCCTCCATCTCCTCCCTGTCTTTCCCTCCACCTCCTTTCCCCCTCCCTCCCCTCTCCCTCCCCTTTCCTTCCCTCCCTCCCTCCCTCCCCTCTCCCTTCCCCTACCTGGCTCCATCTCCTCTCAACCTTCCCCCCCCCCTTCCATCTCCCCTCTCCCTCCCCCCCTCCTTCCATCTCCCCTCTCCTCCCCCCCCCTCCTTCCATCTCCCTCTCCCTCCCCCCCTCCTTCCATCTCCCCTCTCCCTCCCCCCCTCCTTCCATCTCCCCTCTCCCTCCCCCCTCCTTCCATCTCCCCTCTCCCTCCCCCCCTCCTTCCATCTCTCCTCTCCCTCCCCCCCCCTCCATCTCCCTCCCCCCTCCTCCCCTCCTTCCATCTCCCCTCTCCTCCCCCCCCTCCTTGCCATCTCCTCTCAACCTCCCTTCCCCCCCTCTCCTCCCCCCCACCGCTTCTACAAAGGTGGCTCTGCTCGCCTAATTAAACTGTCCTCCAACTATCCAATTGAACAAAGGTGGCTCTGCTCGCCTAAAAAGGACTGCGGGTTCCTGTGGAGGGCGTGGAGGGCTCGGTGGACTCCCTCCGGCTTGCTCTCAGCATGCTCTCAGCTTGCCCTTAACTTGCTCTCAGCTTGCTCTCAGCTTGCCCTTAACTTGCTCTCAGCTTGCTCTCAGCTTGCCCTTAACTTGCTCTCAGCTTGCTTGCCTCTTGCTCTCAGCTTGCTCTCAGCTTGCCCTTAACTTGCTCTCAGCTTGCTCTCAGCTTGCTCTCAGCTTGCCCTTAGCTTGCTCTCAGCTTGCTCTCAGCTAGCACTTAACTTGCTCTCAGCTTGCTCTCAGCTTGCCCTTAACTTGCTCTCAGCTTGCCCTTTGCTTGCTCTCAGCTTGCTCTCAGCTTGCCCTCAGCTTGCTCTCAGCTTTCTCTCAGCTTGCCCTTAACTTGCTCTCAGCTTGCTCTCAGCTTGCCCTTAACTTGCTCTCAGCTTGCTCTCAGCTTGCTCTCAGCTTGCCCTTAGCTTGCTCTCAGCTTGCTCTCAGCTTGCCCTTAACTTGCTCTCAGCTTGCTCTCAGCTTGCCCTTAACTTGCTCTCAGCTTGCTCTCAGCTTGCCCTTAACTTGCTCTCAGCTTGCTCTCAGCTTGCCTCGCTTGCTCTCAGCTTGCCCTTAGCTTGCTCTCAGCTTGCTCTCAGCTTGCCCTTAACTTGCTCTCAGCTTGCTCTCAGCTTGCCCTTAGCTTGCTCTCAGCTTGCTCTCAGCTTGCCCTTAACTTGCTCTCCAGCTTGCTCTCAGCTTGCCCTTAACTTGCTCTCAGCTTGCTCTCACTTGCCCTTAGCTTGCTCTCAGCTTGCTCTCAGCTTGCCCTTAACTTGCTCTCAGCTTGCTCTCAGCTTGCCCTTAACTTGCTCTCAGCTTGCTCTCAGCTTGCCCTTGGCTTGCTCTCAGCTTGCTCTCAGCTTGCCCCTTTAAATTGCTCTCAGCTTTGCTCTCAGCTTGCCCTTAACTTGCTCTCAGCTTGCCCTTAACTTGCTCTCAGCTTGCTCTCAAACTTGCCCTTCTTCTTGCTCTCAGCTTGCTCTCAGCTTGCCCTTAGCTTGCTCTCAGCTTGCTCTCAGTTTGCCCTTAGCTTGCTCTCAGCTTGCTCTCAGCTTGCTCTCAGCTTGCCCTTAGCTTGCTCTCATTATGTCCTCAGCTTGCTCTCAGCTTGCCCTTAACTTGCTCTCAGCTTGCTCTCAGCTTGCCCTTAGCTTGCTCTCAGCTTGCTCTCAGCTTGCCCTTGGCTTGCTCTCAGCTTGCCCTTAACTTGCTCTCAGCTTGCCCTTAACTTGCTCTCAGCACTTGCTCTCAGCTTGCCCTTAGCTTGCTCTCAGCTTGCTCTCAGCTTGCCCTTAACTTGCTCTCAGCTTGCTCTCAGCTTGCCCTTAACTTGCTCTCAGCTTGCTCTCAGCTTGCCCTTAACTTGCTCTCAGCTTGCACTTAACTTGCTCTCAGCTTGTTCTCAGCTTGCCCTTAGCTTGCTCTCATTATGCCCTCAACTTGCTCTCAGCTTGCTCTCAGCTTGCCCCCAGCTTACTTTATGCTTGCCCCCAGCTTACTCTCAGCTTGCCTCCAACTTACTCTCAGCTTGCCTCCAACTTACTCTCGGCTTGCCCCCTGACTTCCCCTCAACTTGCTTGATCTTAACTTACTCTCAGCTTACTCTCAACTTGCTCTCAGCTTGCTCTCAGACTATCCCTCAACTTACTCTCAGTTTTCTATCAACTTGCTCTCAGCTTGACTTCCTCTTAGCTTGTTCTGAGCTTGCTCTCAGATTACGCTCAGCTTGCTCTCTGACTTTTTCTCAGCTTGCTATCATCTTCCTCCCAGTTTGCTCCCAGCTTGCTCTCTGACTTCCTCTCAGCTTGCTCTCAACTAGCACTCAACTTCCTCTCAGACTTGCTCTCAACTTGCTCTCAGTCAGACTTTCTCTCAGAATTCCTCTCAGCTTGCTCTCAACTTGCTCTCAGACTTACTTTCAACTTGCTCTCAACTTGCTCTCAGCTTGCTCTCAGCTTGCTCTCAGCTTGCTCTCAGCCTGCCCCGAGTACTGGCCTCTCCACCGCTTCCATTATCGAGGCGGCGGGATCTATGTACTTTGTACTTCGACTGACGGGTTAGAGGATGGGGGGGGGGGTAAAGGGAGGGAGGAGCTAAAGGGGTGGATAAGGGAGAGGCCGATCATTTTTTTTCCTTTTTTTGTGATATCGGATGTTAGGGAAGAGCGAGTGTGGATGGGGAAGGGAAGGAAGGGTAGGGGAGGGGGTGGGGGGAGGATAGGGAAAGGGGAAAAATGTAAAAATTAAGGGGGATGGGTAAGGGAGGGGAAAGGGGGTGGGGCAATAGAAGGAAATGTACAGGAGGAAGGACAAGGAAATAAGAGGTAAGGGCAAGGGAGAATATTGGGAAATGTAAAGGAAAAAGGACAAGAATATAAGGGAAAAGGGAAAAGGGGAAATGCAGGGAAATGTAAGGGCGGAAGAGCAAGGGAAGGAAAATAGAAAACAAGTGACGTGGACGATGAAAGAGAAAATGGACGAGCGGGAAGGAAGGAAGGAAGGAAGGAGGTAAAGAGAGAGGGGAAGAGAAGAAAAGGGGGAAAGAAAAAAAATAAAAGACACAAAAAAGGGGGGAAGAGGAGGGGGGGGGGGGGAGAATAGTAATAAGTGTTCCTTTTTTCCAATTCTTTTAAACAAAACCTCTTGTGAACAAAATCGAGTCTCGTAAAATTTTTCCCTGCAAGAACCCAGTTGGAATGAAAATTTTTGGGTTTTTTTCATAAAGTTTTTTAAAATCATTTGAATTATGCCACTACAAAAAAATACGATTTCGAGGCGTGCAGAAAATAATTTTAAAGATAAAGTAAAAAGAGAAAGAGAGGAGGAGAGAGAGAGAGAGAGAGGGAGAGAGAGAGATAAGGAGAGAGAAGAAGAGAGACGAGAGAGAGAGAGAGAGAGAGGAAAAGAAAGAGAAGAGGAGAGAGAGGAGAGAGAGAGGAGAGGAGAGAGAGAAGAGAAAGGGGAGGGGGAAGAGAGGGGGAGAGAGAGAGAGAGGAGAGGAGAGAAGAGAGAGAGAGAGAGGAGAGAAAGAGAGGAGGAGAGATTGAGAAGAGGGGAGAAGGAGAGAGGAGAGAGAGAGAGAGAGAGAGAAGAAAATTTTATATAGATAAACAGAGAAAAGAAAAAAAAGAGAAGAGACGAAAAAGAAAGAAAAAAGGGGAGAGAGAGAAAAAAAAGAAGAAAAAAAGGGAAGAAAAGAGAGAGAGAGGGGAGAGAGAAAAAAGGGAACAAAGAAAAAACAGAAAAAAGGGGAGAGAAAAGAAATTGGAAAAAATTTAACATGATGGGCCCAAAAAAGTGGAAATAAGGGAAAGGCAAGGAGAAACGAAAAAATTGATCCTCACGAAGAGAGGGCGATTTTCCTCCCCATCGCTCATTAATGCCAGGCGTCCCACCTCATAAAGGCACTTCATAACCGCGCCCCCTCATTATCTCTCTCACCAGAGTCTGCAAACCTCTTCATTCACCCCCCTCACTCCCACCCCCATCCCCTACCCCCCTTCTCATCATCACCTCTCCATCACACGTTCTCTTATTAATCTTTAGCTGATAAACTTTTTCTACGTTTTTCACGTTTGGGGGGTTTTATAAAAGTGCAGTTTTTTGTTTGTCCTTTTTTCTCAAAAGGGTCTCTGTTCCTCTTTCTTTTTTTCTAGTCTCTGTCTCTCTTTTTCTTTTCTGTCTAGCCCTCTTCTCTCTCTCTCTTTTTTCTCTATCTCCCCCCTCCCTCCCTCCCCCCGCTCTCCCCTCCCCCCCTCCCCTTTCTCTGTCTCTCTCAAACACCACTACGTAAGCTTGCATTAATCCCTACGCTCCCACAAAGCAACCGGCCTCTAGAACAAACACGAACATCATGTCTTTGTTTATCCTACACATTTGCACGAACCGCACATATAAAATCGCCCCCAAAGCCCTTTTGGGGCGTTTTGGGTTTGGGTTTAAAGGGATTACAAGTTCGTTTAAATTGGGTAGAAATTGGACCCCCTTTTTTTTAAAGCAAAAGCTCTTTTTGGGGTTTTGTTTTTCGACTTTTTTAAGGGTTTTTATTCCGATTTTTATATCAAAATTCCCCCCCCCTGGCCTTTTAGAAATACTTAAAAAAAAAAAATCATTATTTCCTTGTTCACTTTTGAGAAGGAAGCAGAATCATGTTTTCTTTTTCTTTTTTGTAACCCTTTCCAGTGAGAGCGAAGCGGAATCTGATCCCACGTCTTAACAAAGGCGCCATAAGCTCTGGGCTTTAAAAGGGGATCCGAGACTAAATCTAACCTAACTTTACCTAGACAATAAGAGTTCGCAGCGTAAGAGGTTCGTACTTTTTCGTTTTTTGTGTATAAGGAGAGGGGGAGAAGGAAAGGGAGAAGGAATAATTAAGAACATAAAATAGTATGTCCCGTAAAAGGTTTTTTTTTTTTTATTTTTATTTTAAAGTTTTTTGTCCATTATACAATCTTATTCACCTCTTTCACGACTTTCTCCTTTAAATTTCACAACCAACTTTATTAAAACTGAGCTCAAGGACCTTGCAGTGCAGTGACCACGTGGGCCCAAAATTTTACATCCCTTTTTTTTTTCTTTTTATCAAAAACCTCCCTACCCGACCCCTTTTATCGCTCCCTTTTTTACCGTCCCACCAGGAGGGGGCTTTTCCCCATACACAGATAACAATGGCACTTGAGACATTCTTTTAAAACCGTAGAGTCCCCGAGGCCCCTTTTGTTTCCCTTCCCCCTTTTCTTGATTTTTTATTTTTTTTTTTAACCCCCGGTTTTTTTTCTATTCCAAGTTTTCCCAACTCGTTCGGTCTTTAGAAAAAAAAAACTTTTGTTCTTTGTCTCTCTCCTTTTTCCCTCTGTCGGCCTTTTCTCTCTTTTCCCCTCTCTCTTTTCCCCCTCTGTCCGGGGCCCCCTCTCTCTCCTCTCTCTTCTCTCCTCCTTTTCGGCCTCCTTTTTTTCTCCCCCCCCCCCCCCTCTCTCCCCTCTCCTCCACACCCCACACACACACACACAAAACACAACCCCAAACACAAAACACACACACTTTAAAACTAAAAAATTTATAAAATAAATTTTTTTTTTTAAAAACACAAAATTTTTTTATCATTTTTATTATACAAACTATCAAACACTTCTCGTTTTCCCCCTCCTTTTAAAGGCGATTTTCTTTTTCCCCCCCTCCCATTTGTCGGGGCATTTCCTCTTCCTCTGTTTCTTTTAAAAAACCTCTCCCCCCTCAAAACCCTTTTTCTCTCTTTACCCCTTTCCTTTTGAAATCCCTTTATTTTAAAGGACCCCAACCCCTTCTCCTCTCTCTCCTCTTCCCCCCCCCCTCCCCCCCTGCCCCTTCCCCTTGAGGTTTGTAGAAGAGCTTTATTGTCATTCGCCCTATTCTGTATTATCTGTCTTTATCCTTGCCTGTTTCTCTTCCTTTCTCTCTCTCTTTCTCTTTCTCTCTCACTCTCTCTCTCTTGAGTATTATCCTCTGTCTCTGCCTGCTGTTCTTTCTTTTTTTTTCTTTTTCTTTCCTTTTCTTTTTCTTCCCCCTCTCTCTCTCTCTCCTCTTTTCTTCTCCCTCTCCCCCTCTTTTTCTTTTTTCCCCTCTCTCTCTCTCTTTTTTCCTCCCTTTTTCCCTTCTTTCCTCTTCTCTCTTTTCTCTCCTTTTCTCCTTTTTCTCTCTCCCTCTCTCTCTCTCTCCTCTCTCCCCTCTCCCTATCTCTCTCTCTCTCCCTCTCTCTTCCCCTACCCCTCGTTTTCCCTCTCCCTCTCACTCTCATGCTGTCTTCCACTCCCGCTCTTTCTCTCTCTACCTCCCTCTCCCTCTTTCCCTCTCCTTCTCCCTCCCTCCCCCTCTCTCCCTCCCTCTCTCTCCCTCTCTTTCCCCATTCTTTTTATATCCTCCAAATTACACACAGAACGTGACGCGGACCTTAACAATTTGGGGTCGAGTCTGAAAATGACATTTATTTACGTGATTGTCTGAATGTATGTTTGTGTGTGAGTATGTATGTACTTGGTGTGTGTTTTGCGTGTGTATTTTTAGGGTCTGTGTTTGCTGTTTTTTTTTTACGTGTGGTTTTGGAAATGGTGTGTGTGTGTGTGTGTGTGTGTGTGTGTGTGTGTTGTGTGGTGTGGTGTGTGTGTTATTTATGATGGAAAATATGATAGCAGTAATGACAGTAATGTTATTAATGATAACAATGAAAATGATGATGAAAATAATACTAACAATAATAACTATAATAACAATGGTACTACTACTGCTACAATTAGTAATTATGATACTAATAATGACAAGACCAATGTTGATAACAATAACAATGATAATGAAATAACTGTTTAATTTTTTTTTTTTGCGTAACAAGAACGCAATTGCTTTTGTACTTCAAGGCTACCAAACGTAAGAACGTTTTATCTCTTTTTATCGTTTATTTATTTATTTATATTTTAAAGAAAAAACAATCGTATTTTTCGGAAGGAGAAAAAATAAACATTGTCTTCAGATACAAAATGGGCTGTAACTGATCCTCTCCCTCTCCCTTTCTCTCTCTCTTCCTCCTCCCTTTCTCATTCCTCTTTCTGCTTTCTGTCTTGTATTACCTCTTTCTCCCGACTCTTCCCCTCCCATCCTTTATCTCTTTGACTACCTCCTTCTCCCCTCTTCCCCCTCCTCCCCATTTTCTCTTGTTCCCCTCCTCTTATCTTCCCTATCTAATTTTCTCTTCCTTCTGCCTCTTCGTTTATGTGAAGAGATAGATTTTTTGAAAGAAAGTGCATAAGGATGATGTGTGTGTGTGTGTGGTGTTTGGGGGAGAGAGAGAGAGAGAGAGAGAGAGAGAAGAGAGAGAGAGAGAGGAGAGAGAGGAGAGGAGTGGGGAGAAGAGAAGGAGAAAGAGAGAGAGAGAGGAAGGAGAGAAGAGAGAGAGAGAGAGAGAGAGGAGAAGAGGAGATTTTAGAGAGAGGGATTAAGAGAGAGGAAGGAAGAGAGAGGAAAAGAGAGACGACAAGAACAAAGAGGATAGAGAGGGGAGAGAAGAGAGAAGAAGAGAGAGATAAAAGATAGATAGATGGATGTAAATTTAGACATACATAGATAGATAGATGGATATATAATAAATTAATGAATAATATACACACTAACATATATGCGTGTATCCTCTCTCTCTGTCTCTTGAGGAGGAGGAGGAGGAGGAGTAGGAGTAGGAGTAGGAGGAGGAGGAGGAGGAGGAGGAGGAGGAGCTGGAAGAGGAGTAGGAGTAGGAGTAGGAGGAGGAGGAGGAGGAGGAGGAGGAGGAGCAAAGTAAAGAAAAATAAATCAAGTTTTCGTTTTTTTTTTTTTTTTTTTTTTTTTTTTTTTTAAGATGAGAGGAGTTGCTTTTGGACATCGAGATATATCTGAATACATTTTTTTTCTTCATTTTTTTTTTTTAAGGAAAATCTTGGAATGAACGATAGACTTGGTTAAGGAAGGTGGAACGAGAGAATTTACTGATATTGAAGG
>NC_051428.1:26817409-26822409 GCF_015228065.2 Penaeus monodon | reverse complement strand
AACACACACACACAAACACAAACACAAGGGAACGCATACATACACATTCATACACAAACAAACGCATACATACAGATACATCACAAAAAAACTAATACGTAAACACCTGTATACTCACAAACACATACATACACGCACACGCAAACACATGCACGCACACCTACACTCACGTACGCACGCAAGCAAACACACACACAATCTCCTTACGCACATCTTTACAATCTTAACTTCTCTTCCCCCACACATACGCCCCCCCCCTCTTTCCCACACGATCTCCCCTCCCACACCCACACACACAACTCACCCGCTCTTACTGCCAGCCCTCCCTCCCCCTCCCCCCTCCCCCGTCTCTAGCCCACACACATCCCTCACATTCATGCCACCCACTCCCCACCCCCCTCTCTCGACCTCCCACGGCTCACTCCTACCCCTTTCTCCACTCCCCCAACCCCACCCTCTCCCTCCCTCCCCCACACACATTCCCCCACTCTCGCTGTCTCCCCCCCCCTCGCTATACTACCCCAATCCCGTTGTCTCTCCCCCCTCTCTCCCCCCCCCCCCCACTCCCACTGTCACTCACTCTCCGCCCCCTCGCCCCCTTCCTCTCCTCGTCCCCTCCTCTTTACCCACACAAGTGAAGAAGAAGAAAAAGAAGAAGAAAACAAGCCTATTTAGAGGGGAAAAACGAGGGGAAAGAACACCATGAAGTTGGTTGGGCCAATTTCACACCCTCTTCTTGATAGCATCAGTAAACTTGTTATCTTCAAACCACACCCACCTGATGGCTCTTGAGAGAGGGGAGGAGGGAGGAGAGAGGGGAAAGAGGAAGGGGACTGAGGGGAGAGGGTAGGCAAGGAGAGGGGAGTGGGCTGAGGGGGTGAGGGGAGAAGGGAAAGGGGGTGGGGGAGAGGGGAGGCAAGAGAGGGGAGAGGGGGAGAGGAGAGGCAAGAAGGGGGGCTGAAGGGAGACGGGAAGGGAGGGGAGGAGGGGAGGGGAGGGGGGAGAGGGGAAGCAAGAGGGAGCCGAGGGAAAAGAAGAAAAGCGAAGAGAAATGAGGTTGAGAAGGGAAGGGGAAGTGAGGGAAGAGGGAAGCGAGAGGTAAGAGAGGTGAAATAGAAGAGATGGATAGGGAAAAGTGAGAGAAAGGAGAGGAGGAGGAGGACAGCAGACAGGAGAGGGGGAGAAGGAAGTTAGGAGAGGTAGAAAGGACGAAGAAAGATGGCGAAAGGAGGAGAAGCGAGAAGGGGACAAGAGAAGAAGGAAAAATGGAGTTTAAACGAAGTGAGAGAGAGGATATAAGGAATATAGGAAGCTTGGAAAGAAGAGGAGACAGAAGAGAAGAAAAGAGAAGGTAAACGGGAGAGAGGAAACAAGGAGGGAGTAGAGGGGAGAGGGGAGACGAGGGGAGGGAAGAGAGGGGAGCTGGTGATCGATGTCACATAACGAAATTGAGGAGATTGTTGCGTAGGAGGAAGAGGGGAGTGGGGGGAAGGGTGGGGAGAGGAGAGAGGAAAGAGGGGGGAGGGAAAGGGGGGAGTAGAAAGAGGGTGGGGGGGAGAGGAAAGAGGGGTGAGAGGGGGAGAAAAGAGAGGAAAGGGGGGAGGGGAGGGGAGGGGAGAGAAAGCCTGGGAAGGAAACAGAAAGACAACGGAGTAAGAAAACGATAAAAACGAAAAAAAAATCAAGATAACGAAGAAATTGAGGAGATACAAGAGAAAATAAAAGGAAGAAAAAGGAAGTGATGAGAGAAAGTGAAGAACATAAAAGAGAATGAAATATCATAGAAAAGACATTTCAATGTAACGATTTTTTCTAAAGACTTTAAAAATAGATCAAATCAAGTTAAAGTACATGCTATAGAGAAAGGAAAATCTCTTAGTCAAGAATATAGAAAGAAAGAAAGAAAGATAAAGAAGAGGAAGAAGAAGAAGAGGAGGAGGAAGAAGAAGAAGAAAAATAATAATAATAATAATAATAATAAATAATAATAATAATAATAAGAAGAGAGAGCGAGCGAGCGAGCGAGAGAGAGAGAGAGAGAGAGAGAGGGGAAGAAAAGAAGAGAGAGAGAGAGAGAGAGAGAGAGAGAGAGAGAGATTGAGAGGAAGAGAGAGAGAGAGAGAGAGAGAGAGAGAGAGAGAGAGAGAGAGAGAGAGAGAGAGAGAGAGTCAACGTAAGTGTAGCGGAAGTGATGGACTGGACCAAGGGATTAGACAAAAAACGTGCTTAAGTGTTATTCTTCTCTCTCCCTCCCCCCCCCCCCCCTTTTCTATCTTCTCCTCTCTCTCTTCTTTTCCTCTCCCTCTCTCTCTCCTCTCTATCTCTCTCATCTCCCCTCTCGTTTTCTCTCTCCCCTCTCTCTCTCTCTCCTCTCCTCTCTCCCCCTCTCTTCTCTCTCTCTCCCCTAATCTCTCTCTCTCCCCCCCTTCCTCATCTCTCTCTCCTCAACCCCTTTTTTTCTCTCAATCTCTCTTTTTCCTTTTCCTCTCCATCCCTCTCTCTCTTTTTTCCCCTCCCCCTCTCCTTTCCCCCCTCTCTTTCTTTCTCTCTCTCTCTTAGGGATTTCCTTAGAGATTGATGCTCTAGCTGAGAACAATGTAGAGGTTTAAATATCGTAAAGAGAGAGCAACAGAGAGAGAGAGAGAGAGAGAGAGAGAGAGAGAGAGAGAGAGAGAGAGAGACCGGGACCGACAGAGGGAGAAAGAGAGAGAGAGAGAGAGTGAGAGACCCCGACAGAAACAGACAGACACAAACCCAGAGGCAGAAAAGGAGAATTAAAAAAGGGAGATGAAGACCCTCGTGAACACAGCTTCGGGAGAGGGGGAAGAACACCCTGAAGAACACGTCTCGGCGATGAACAAGACGTGTCCAAGGCGTCGCTGCTGTGTCTGCGAGGAATCTCTTGAGGGCGGCGCCGAGGGAGGGGAGGGGGGAGGGTAGGGGGGGAAAGGGGGGAGGGGGGAAGGAAAGGGGGAGAGGGGGGGAAGGCTGGGGCAGAGGTGGGGGGGAAAAAAGGGGGGGAGGGGGGGAAGGAAAGGGGGGGAGGAAAGGGGGGTGGGGGGAGAGGGCAGGGAAGGGGAAAGGGGGGAAGGGAGGGAGGGTAAAAAGGGGAAAGGGGTCGGGAGGGGGGGAGAAAAAGAAGAAAGGGAGAGATAAAGTAGAAAAAAAGATAGATAAATTTTAAATAAATAACGATTTTAAAAAAAAAAAAAAGACAAAAAGGAAGAAAAACCCAAACCCTCAAATTAAATTTTTTTAAATACCAATTTTTAAAACCCCCAAAAACCCCCAAAAAAAACCCCCTCCTTCTTTTCCCCCCCCCTTTTTTTTTATATATAAAATATATACTCACACATATATATATATATATATATATATATATATATATATATATATATATATATGTATATATGTTATAACATAACTATATATATATATATATATTTTATTTTATAATATATATATAATATATATATATATATATATATATGTATATATAATGTATATTATGTGTGTGTCTGTGTGCGCACTTACGCCCTCGCCCTTCTGATTGGTTGATTGACTCCAATATAAGGGTAAGAATTGGCAGGACTTTGCTTTTCCTGTCTGTCCAAGTATCTGTCTATCGTTTTATCTATCTGTCTATATATCACTATAAACATTTATATGGATTTCTTTTTCTCTGTTTGTCTCGATATTTATCTCGTATCTGTCTGCCTGCCTCTCTCTCTCTCTATTAACAAACCAATCTACCTACTTACCAACCCGCCTATCTACCTACTTACTAATTCACCTATCTACCAACCCACCTATCTACCAGCCTATCTATCTACCTCTCTGTTTACCAACCAACCCATCCGTTCATCTGTTCCCATCTTCCTAAACGGATTACGGTCTTCCCCAACACGTACGGTACAATGCATCACCCCCCCTCCCCATCCATCCTCACTTTCCCTGCTATTCTTCTTTCTCCAGTCTTCTTCTCTTTCTCCCCCTCTTCCTACCGTCTTTCCGTCTGTCTATCTCCCTCCCTCCTCTCCTTTCACCATTCATCATTTCATCACGCGTTCGTTCTCTTGTCTCTTCCATTATTGGATCTGTTAATCTTTCTCTTTCCAAACCCCCCTCTCTCCATCTCTCCCCTCCCTTTCCAAATCTCATTCTCTCCTTACTTCCATTCGTCTATTCCTCTCCTCCTTTCCTCTATCCCTCTCTCCCCTCCTTCTCTCCCTCTATCCCCTCCTTCTCTCCCTCTTTCCCTCCCTCCTCCTCTCTCACCACCGCCGAGTATCTCATTAATATTCTCTCGGACTGAGGACCTGCTCTCTCCCTCTTAACACAGCGCTTGTTTGAGTGAACGCTGAAGACCTGCTGCTCAGCGGATCCTGCTCGGTGGTGTAACTAGCGACAGTTGATGGTTGGGAGTTTATACATTTCTTCGTTTCTTCTGTTTGCTTACCTGAATTTACATGGTTATATATATATATATAAATAAAAAAAATATAATAATATATAAAATAAAAAACACACACACCACACACACACAACACAACACATAAAACAAAAACAACAATATATATTAGTATATCAATATATATATAATATATATATATATATATTTTAAAATATATATATATATATGTATATATATAATATATGTATATAATATTTTATATATACATTTTATATATATATAATATATATATATAATATTTTATATATATATATATAATATAAAATATATTATATATATATATATATATAACTACCGCGATGGTCCCCTTGTTAGAGCACTGGCTCCATTAAATGTTTATAGTGTATTTTAGACAGAAAAGATAAAACGATAGACAGATACTTGGACAGACAGGAAAAGCAAAGTCCTGCCACTTCTTACCCTTACATTGGAGTCAATCAACCAATCAGAAGGGCGAGGGCGTAAGTGCGCGCACACACACACACACATATAATATACATTATATATACATATATATTTATATTAT
>NC_051428.1:26799909-26807409 GCF_015228065.2 Penaeus monodon | reverse complement strand
AAATTAAAATAAAAGTTTTAAAAATAAATTTTTTAAAATTAACCCTTATTATTTTTTAAAATTATTTTTAAAAATTATTATTAAAGGGGGGATTTTAAAATTATTATTATTATTATATTTTATTTATATTATTATTATTATTTTAAAAATTATTGTTATATATTATTATAATTTTTAATTATTATTAAATTTTTTTTTATTATTATTTTTAAATTATTATTATTATTTAGGGTTTATTTTTAAATTAGTATTATTTTAATTTATTATTATTTTATTATTATTATTTTTATCATTATTATTGTTATCATTATTTTTAAATTTATTATTATTATTATTATCATTATTATTTTTATTTTTATTCTTATTTTTAAATATTTTATTTTACCATTACTATTAAATTCTTATTATTATTATGATGATGATGATTGTTTGGATGATGATGATGATGATGATGATGATTTTTTTTAATTATTATTTTTTATTATTTTTATTTTTTATTTATTATTATTATTATCTTTATTATTTTTTATTTTTATTTTTTTATCATCACATTTTTAGTAGTAGTTTTTATCTTATTTTTAAATTATCATTTTTATTTTATCTTTAAATTTTTACCCATTAATTTTTAATTATTATTTTTGGTCTTTTTATTTTTATTAATTATATTATTATTATAATTATTTTTATTATTTTTATTATTTTAATTATTATTATAAATTATATTATTTTTATTATTTATTATTTTTTTTATAAATTATCTTTTATTTTTAAATTATTATTATTGTTATTATTATTATTATTATTATTATTGTTATTATTATTATTATAATTATTATTATCATTATTATTATTATCATCATCATTATTGTTATTAGCATTGTTTTCATTACTGCTGTTGTTGTTATTGTTATAAATATAATAATTATTATTACTATCATTATTACAGTTGTTGTTATCATTATTATTGTTATTATTATTATTATTATTATTATCATTATTGTTGTTGTTTTTTTGTTGTTGTTGTTGTTTTTGTTGTTGTTGTTACTGCTTTCGTTGTTGTTATTGTTATTAATATTATAATTTTGATTATAATCATTATTGATATTATCAATATTATTATAATAATTATTATTGTTGTTATTATCATAACAACAATATCATCATTACTACCATTATGATTATTTACATCATTATCATTAAACCATGATAAATGTTGATGTTGATAAAGTTTATAAAATCATTAAATTTTTAAAATTTTTATTGTGAAAAATGCATACAGTAGTTTTCTTTGGGAATAAAAAATATAAATAAAAAACAAAAAATAGAGTAAAAAATTAAAAAAGAATCCTTGTATAATAATTTCCCTAAAATTTGTCAAAAAATATCCGATCTGCTGAGCCTCTTTACGCGGGCTGAGCAAAGAGAGAGAGATTTTTGTAAATTGGGCCAGGGGAAAGCCCACGTGACTTCTCTGTATTCCCCCCAAATCTGTATATAGGGATGGGCCAGGTGTGTGTGTGTGTGTGTGTGTTTGTGTTTGGGGTGGGGGGTGTTTGTGTGTGTGTGTGTTTTTTTTTGTGTGTGTGTGTGGTGGGGTTTTGTGTGTGTGTTGTGTGTGTGTTGTGGTGTGGGGAAATTAGGGGTTCCCTGCTAATATCCAGGTTTTTGATTTTTGGAAGATAAAGCTAAATTTTCATTCCCCCTTTTCCCAACCATCATAAAATAACAAAAACACCTTTTTAAAAAAGAAGCACTAAGTTTGAAATAAAAACTTAAAAAAGAAAAAAAAAATAAAAATTTTAGGGGGAAAATTAATGTTAAACTAATAATGAAGTTTAATTCAATAAGAAAATCTAGGAATATATGTATAAAGAGATTGACGTCCAAGTTTACTACCTGAATAAAGTTGGCATATTATCATAATTTGCAAATGATATTCATACATTTCATGTTTCTTCCTTTACTTATTTCACTTCATCATTTGATAGTTTAAATGGGAAAATTTTTTAGTCCGTAAATTTGGGAAAAAAACAATTCTGTTTTCCCCCAAAAAGGGTTTAAGGGTTTTTACGGGCGAATTTTACTTTTAAATTTCAAGAAAAGAAAATTTCAAAAAAACCCTTTTTGCTTGTTTTGCTTCGTAGCCCGAGGGGTATCAGATGTTTACAGGACGTGATAGGAACACAGGATTCCCCTTTTGGTATCTTATTAAATGAATGCAAAATATGGGTCTCTCTCTCTCTCTCTCCTCTTCTCTCTTTTCTCTCTCTCTCTCTCTCTCTCCTCTCTCTTTTCTCTAAATCCTCTCTCTCTCCTCTCCCTCTCCCTCCTCTCTCTCTCTAAAATTTTCTCTCTCTCTCTCTCTCCCCTCTCTCTCTCTTTTCCTCTCTCTCTCTCTCTCTCTCTTTTCCTTTTTCTCTCTCCCCTCCCCTCTTTCTCTCTCTCTCTCTCTGTCTCTCCCCTCTCTCTCTCTTTTTTCGCTCTGGGGTGTGTATGTGTGTGTATCCCTTTCTTTTGGGATACCCGATTACAGCAGAAAGTTATCACAACCCTCTGAAATTTTTCTATGGCATTATCTAAAATTTAAGACTTATAATTATGAAGTGTGAAATGAAAAGACATACTGGACTAGCAGTTGTTTGCGATAAATTTACTAATACGTCAAAATGTTTCTACTAAATTTTTAAATTTAAATTTTTGGGGGGGGGGGAAAGGGGGTTTATGCATTTCCCTTTTTTTCCCAAAATCATTATAGATCAAGGGAAAAGGAATGGTGAAATGAAAAACTTTTTTATTTTTAAAACCCCTCTTCCTATCCATCTAAAGCACATATACACTAAAGGGCATACACAAAACCCCCAAAAAACCACAACGTACACACAGGGTGGGGGCGCACGCCCCTATATATATCATTTTTTAATATATATACTATATATATGTAAAAATATAAAAATATATAATATATAAAATATAATATATTACTATATATTCATATATATAAATATATATTTTACAGGGCACACATCCCAATATATGTATAAAAAAAAATACACACACTTTACACACACCTCGAATATATATTATATAATTATATATTTTTATATAAAAATTATTTTATATAAATATATATTTTATTATATATATTATATATAAAAAGTGTTGCAAACCCCCAAAACGTTTACATTCCCTACGTACATGAATGTAAAAGTAGGTCAGGGGCCCGTGACGTAATCAGTGACCTTGACGAAACCCCAAACCGCAAACCGAAACCCAATGCCCAACAACAACATAATAAATTACCGGAAATCTTTCCCCCCCATTTTCACATGTGCTTTTTAGGGTTCGTACTGCCGCATCAAAAGAGAAATAATGAAAAAAATGATTATACAGACGAGTATCCCCTCCAATGTAGGTGACAGGTGACATAGTTTTAATGATCACAGGTAAACCACAAAACCCCTTGTCGAGATAAAAGCAGGTTAAGGGAATCACGGGGCAACCACCAGCCGAAAGCTAATGTGACTACCCACACACACCTTGCGTTTAAAAAATGGTACATCATAACAAAGAGGGCCCAATACCCGTAACTATTTACGGATTGGTCATCTTTCTGTTATAAAGTACCATTTAAAGGCGGGGGTGTTGTGTGGGTTCACCCTTAGCTACGGTTTGGGGTTGCCTCGTGATCCTTAAACCCTGTTTTTCACTCTCCCCAGGTTGTGGGGTTTTACGCTGTGATCTTTAATTTCTTTCACCTGTCCCCAAACATTGGGGGGGGGATACTCTCTTTTAGTACATCATTTTTTTTCATTATTTCTCTTATGTTTGCGTCCTGAAACGAACAAAAAATCACATGTAAAAGTGGGTTTTAATGTTTTCCCGGGGTATTGTTATGTTGTTTGTGGACATTTGGTTTTCGGGTTTTCCGGGGGGTTTTTGGGGGTTTGTCAAGGGCACCCGGGTTTTCGTCCCGGTCACTGACCTACTTTCACATTCATGTACGTAGGGAAAGTGCCGCGTTCTGTCGGGTTTGCAAAATACTTATATATATTTTATATATTTAAAAATATAAAATATATATATATTTTATAAAATTAAAAAAAAAAATATATATATATTTATATATATATATATTCGAGTGTGTGTGTATGTGTGTGTATTTTTGTATACATATATGTGTATGTGTGCATGTACATATATATATTTTATATATATATATATATATATATATTATATATATATAATATATTTTTATATATATGTGTACATATATATATGTATATATATATATAAAGGGATATATATAGGGCGCGTGCGCACACGGGGTTGTGTACGTATGTGTGTTTTTGTTTATGTGTATGCTTGAGTGTATATGTGCTTGTAGATGGATAGGAAGAGAGTTGTAAATATAAAAAAGTTTTCATTTCCCCCATTCCTGCATTTTGATCATAATTATCTTTGGCCCAAAAAAGGGGAAGGGTTTTCATAAAACCCCCCCCCCCCACCCCCAAAAATAAATTTAAAAATTTTGTAGTCATTAGACGTATTAGTAAAATTCATCGCAAACAACTGCTAGTCCAGTATGTCTTTTCATTTCACACTTCATAATTATAATCCCTTTAAAATTTTTGATTAAAAGCCCTGAAATTTCAGAGGAAATTTTGGAAAAACTTACTGCTGTAATCGAGTATAAAAAATCATGGGGATCCCCCACAACACCACAGAGCGAAAGAAGAGAGAGAGAGGGGAGAGGGACAGAGAGAGAGAGAGAGAAAGAAGAGGGAGAGAGAGAGAAAAGAGAGGGGAGATAGAGAGAGAGAGAAAAGGAGAGAGAGAGAGAGAGAAATTGGAAAGGGGAGAGAGAGAAGGGGGAGAGGGGAGAGAGAGGGGAGAGAGAGAAAAGAGAGAGAAGGGGGAGAAACAGAGAGAGAGAGAGAGAGAGGAGAGAGAGAGAGAGAGAAAAGAGAGAGAGAGAGAGAGAGAGAGAGACCCATATTTTGCATTCATTTAATAAGATACCAAAAGGGGAATCCTGTGTTCCTATCACGTCCTGTAAACATCTGATACACTCGACTACGAAGCAAAGCAAAGCAAAGAGGGTTTTCGTAAATTTCTCTTTGCTTGAAATAAGAGTAAACTTCGCTGTAAACACATTAATCTTTATGGTGAAATGCAGAATTGTTTCTTCCAAACTTTACGGACTAAAATATTCCTATTAAACTATCAAATGATGAAGTGAAATAAGTAAAGGAAGAAACATGAAATGTATGAATATCATTTTGCAAATTATGATAATATGCCAACTTTATTCAGGTAGTAAACTTGGACCCTCAATCTCTTTTACCCTTATTCCCCAATTTTTTTTAGGGAAATTTAAAATTCATTTTTAGTTAAAATTAATTTGCCACTAAATTATTAGTTTATTTTTCTTCTTTAAGTTGTTGATTACTAATCTTAGTGACTTCTTTTGTCAAATGGTGTTTCTGTTATTTTATGATGTGAAATGGTGGAATGAAATTCAGCTGATCTTCCAAAACTCAATAACCTGGATATATAGCAGGAACCATAAGTTCCTCACACACACACACACACACACACACCAAACCCCAACACCACACACACAACCCCCACACACACACACAAAACACACAAAACAAAAACACACCAAACACACACACCCCAAAAAACACACACACATAGGCCCATCCTCTATATTACAAAAACTTGGCGGGAAACGGGGTAAGCACGTGACTACCCTGGCCCAAACACAAACCCCCCTTCTCCCCTCGCCAGCCCGGGGTAAAGATGACTCAGCAGATCGTGATATTCTTGACAATTGAGTAAATTATTATACAAGGATTCTTTTCTATATTTCATACTCTGATTTTATGTTTGATATATATATTATTATTCCCCAAAGACACCCATGTAGCCCGTTCCTTTACAAAACAAAATTAAAGTTAATGATTTCATTAAAAATTTAAACAAAATCAAATTATCTGGTAATGATAAAGATGTAAAAAAAAAATTTAAAGGTAGTAAAGATGAAATGTTTTTATGATTTAAAAAACAACAATAATAATTATTATAATAATATTGATAATATCAATAATGATTATAATCAAAATTATAATATTAATAACAATAACAACAACGAAAGCAGTAACAACAACAACAACAAAAACAACAACAAAAAACAACAACAACAATAATGATAATAATAATAATAATAATAATAACAATAATAATGATAACAACAACTGTAATAATGATAGTAATAATAATTATTATATTTATAACAATAACAACAACAGCAGTAATGAAAACAATGCTAATAACAATAATGATGATGATAATAATAATAATGAAATAATAATTTTTAAAATAATAATAACAATAATAAAAAATAAAATAAAATTTTAATAATTTAAAAATAAAAAATAACAATAATAATAAAAATTTAAAAATAAAGAAATGATAATAATAATAATAATAAAAAAAAATAATAATAATAAAAAAAAAAAAAAAAAATTAAAAAAAAATAATAATAATAATAATAATAATAATAATAAAATAATGGGCAATAAAAATAAAATATTAATGATAAAAAATGTAATAAAAAATGATAAAAAATAAAAATTTTAATACTACTACTAAAAAATGTGATGATAATAATAATAAAAATTAAAAATAAGTGATAATAAAATAAAAAAATTAATCAATAATAATCTAATAATAAAAATAATAATCATCATCATCATCATCATCAACATCATCATCATCAAAACATCAAAAAAAACATCATAAAAATAATAAAAATTATAAATAGTAAAAGATAATAATAATAAAAAGTAAAAATAATAATAATAATATAAAAAAAATTATAATAAAAATAATAACAAAAATAAATAAAATAATAATTAATAATAATTAAAATATAATAATACAATAATAAAAATGTAATAATAATCTAATAAAGATAATGATAATAATAAATAATTAATAATAATAATAATAATAATAAATAATAATAAAAATTTAAAAATAAATAATAATAATTAAAAAATTTAAAAAAAAAATGATGATAACAATAAAAAATAAAAAAATGAAAAAATAATAAAAATTTAAAAATAATAAAAATAATAATAAATAATATAATAATAATAATAAAAAATAAAAATTTTAATAACGGGAATCTAATAATATATTAAGAACGATAAAAAATTTTTAATAATAATAATTTTTTATAAGATAATAATAAACAAAAAAATAATTAATTGAATAAAATAATAATAATAATTATTATTATTATTTTTTTATTATTATTTTTATTATTATTGTTTTATTAATATTATTATTATTGTTATTATTTTATTTTTTAGTATTTAATTTTATTATTATTTTTATTTTTATTTTTATTATTTTTTTATTATTTTATTTAAAAAAAATAATTTATAAAAAAATAACTTAATAAAAAGAAATGATAATAATAATTATGAT
>NC_051428.1:26788147-26790647 GCF_015228065.2 Penaeus monodon | reverse complement strand
GGGGGAAAATAGGGAAAGGAGATGGAGAGAAGAATAAAGGAAGGGGAGGGGGGAATCAGGGGATGAAAAGGAGAGAGAGGATGAGGAGGGGGAGGAGAGGGGAGGAGGGAGGACGAAAGGAAGAGGGGAAAGAGAACGAAGGGGGAAATGAGGAGAAATGAAGGGGGCCGGACTGGAGGGAGGGGGCAAGGAGAGGGGGTCCTGATGGCGGGGGGGGGGATTTCAATTGTCACTTCTCTCTTAATCTCTTTCTGTTTGTTGTTTGTTTTGATAGAGTTCGTAGTCGGTTGGCTTCACAGGATTTTCTTTTGGTGCGAGAAGTGAGTTTTTCTCTCCCTCTCTTATTTTTCTCTCTCTCCTCTCTCTCTCTCTCTCTCTCTCTTCTCCCCTCTCTTCTCTCTCTCTCTCTCTTCTCTCTCCCTCTCTCTCTCTCTCTCTCGTTCTTTCTGTCTTTCCCTCTCTTTTTCCCTTCCTCCTCCTCTACTTCCTTTATCTCCTTCTCTCCCTCTCCCTCTCTACATCTATCCTATTTATCTCCCTCAAATCCATCTCCAGAATATACAAAGGATATAGTTTTAATTAGACAAATTAATTCCACTTACGCAAGGTGTTGGATCCCCTCTGTCAGCCGCCCCTCACGCTTATGCACCTTCCTTTGTCTCCGGGTAAATGGCCTTTATATTTCGCGTAACGAATTGCGCTCGGTTGATAATTCGAGGGAAATGAAATAAAACGAGACGAAATGAGATGAAAGGAAACGCAGACACGGTGGTAAGAGACATGAAGATAAACTGAGTGAAACAGCCAAAGGAATAAAGGAAACGAAACAGGCAAAAATAATAGATAAAGGAAATGAAACAGCCAAAAAAGATGACCGAAATGAAACGGGCCAAAAAAGATAAAGGAAATGAAACACAAAAACAATGATAAAAGAAATAATATACGGTTTGTTTTTTATGGTTGCTTCATTTCATATTTGTAACATGTTACTGTGCTTGTGCTTCTGTCCAAGGATGTGCATATGTACATATTTTTAATCGGCTTATTCGTTTCTTTAGTATGTAATAAAAAACATTTTCCTATATGATATACTTATGCATTACTGCATCTCTAGAGAATTTAGTCAAATGTCCCCACCTTTCTTTCAGTGGGAGATAGAGGCTGTGTGTGTGTGTGTGTGTGTGTGTGTGTGTGTGTGTGTGTGTGTGTGTGTGTGTGTGTGTGTGTGTATGTATGTATATGTATGTGTATATACATATTTTTTATCACTTTAGACCAGGAGATTCTCAATCTGAGGTCCATGAGTGTGTATTTTAGATTGTTTACCTGAATGCATTCTGAGCTCCTCCTGATACATGCCTAGTACATAACATGCCCAACGTAACTAAGCGTATACAGAAACAGGATGTCCACATTATGAAATGCCTTTGGAACAATGAGTCTAGCTTGGTATTTCATTATTAAGTTGTTAGGGATCTCTCTGTGTCTCTCCGCCTCTATATATCTGTCTGTGTGATTCTGTCTCTGTCTCTGTCTTAGTCTCAGTTTCAGTCTCTGTCTGCCTCTCTCTCTCTCTCTCTCTCTCTCTCTCTCTCTCTCTCTCTCTCTCTCTCTCTCTCTCTCTCTCTCTCTCTCTCTTTCTCTCTCTCTCTCTCTCTCTCTCTCTCCATCCTTCACCTTAAATGTGATATTACACGCACACACATATACACACAAGTATATATATATATATATATATATATATATATATATATATATATATATATATATATATATATGTATACATACACACACACACACCACACACACACACATATATATATATATATATATATTTATATATATATATATATATATATATATTATACATATATATATATATATATATATATATATATATATATATATATATATACATATACACACACCACACGCACACACACACACACACATACATGCATGCTCTCACGACGGCAATCTGAATTCGAGGGTTCGAGTCACCGACCGCCGCGTTGTTCCCTTGGGCAAGGGACTTCACCTTGATTGCCTACCTAGCCACTGGGTGGCCAAGCCAGCCCAAGTGAAGTGCTGGTCCCAAGCCCGGATAAATAGAGAGAATGATTACCTAAAAAGGTACCACCAGCACTCTCCGTGGAAAGGAACTGGGGACCCTACCACGTACTCACTCCAAGAGCATCACAACATTCTCTCTATTTATCCGGGCTTGGGACCAGCACTGACCTGGGCTGGCTTGGCCACCCAGTGGCTAGGTAGCCAATCAAGCTGAAGTTCCTTGAAGTTCGAGTCACCGGCGCCGGCCGGTGACTCGAACCCTCGAACTCAGACTGCAGTCGTGACAGTCTTGAGTCCGATGCTCTAACCACTCGGCCACCGCGGCCCTATATATATATATATACGTGTAAATAATATAATATATTATATATATATATATATATTATATAGTATATATATAAAATTTTATTTAAAAAAATATATTATA
>NC_051428.1:26785465-26788047 GCF_015228065.2 Penaeus monodon | reverse complement strand
CTTCCTTATTTTTTTGCCTGTCGTATCTTTGGGCATCATCCTCTATATTTTCTTTTTCCTTGTTGTTGGCTGTTTCACTTTCTTTTCCTTCATGTTCCTCCCTTTTACCCCGCAGGTGTCCTAGTTTCCTTTCATCTCATTTCGTCTCGTTTTATTGCATTTCCCTCGAATTGTCAACCGAGCGCAATTCATTACGCGAAATATAAAGGCCATTTACCCGGAGACAAAGGAAGGCGCATAAGCGTGAAGGGCGGCTGACAGAGGGGATCCAACACCTTGCGTAGGTGGAATTAATTTGTCTAATTAAAACTATATCCTTTGTATATTCTGGAGATGGATTAGAGGGAGATAAATAGGATAGATATAGAGAGGGAGAGGGAGAGAAGGAGATAAAGGAAGTAGAGGAGGAAGAAGGGAAAAAGAGAGGGAAAGACAGATAGAAAGAGAGAGAGAGAGAGAGGAGTGGTGAGAGACGGAGAGAGAGAGAGAGAGAGAGAGAGAGAGAGAGAGCGAAAGAGCGAGAGCGAGAGAGAGAGAGAGAGAGAGAGAGAATAAGAGAGGGAGAGAAAAACTCACTTCTCGCACCAAAGAAAATCCTGTGAAGCCACGACTACGAACTCTATCAAACAAACAACAAACAGAAAGAGATTAAGAGAGAGTGCAAATTGAAATCCCCCCCCCCCCCGCCATCAGGACACCCTCTCCTTGTCCCCTCCCTCCAGTCCGGCCCACTTCCCTTCTCCATCATTTCCCCCTTTCGTTCTCATTCCCTCCTCTTCCCTCCTTCGCTCCTCCCTCCTCCTCCCCTCTCCTTCCTCCCCTCCTCATCCTCTTCTCTCCTCTTCATCTCCCTGTATTCCCCCTCTCCTTCTCTTTTATTCTCCTCTCCCTCTCCCTTTCCCTTTATTTCCCTCTCCCTCTTTCCTTCATTCTCCTTTCCCTCTCCCTCTTCCTCCCTACCCTTTGCCATCGGCTTCCCTCCCTCCCCTTCACCCCCCACCGCTTCCCTCCCTCCCCTTCTCTCCTCCCCTTCACCCCCACCGCTTCCCTCCTCCCCTTCCCTCCTTCCCCTTCCCTCCTCCCCTTCCCTCCCTCCCTTCCCCTCCCTCCCCTTCTCTCCCTCCCCTTCCTCCCTCCCCTTCCTCCCTCCCCTTCCCTCCCCTCCCCTTCCTCCCTCCCCTTCCCTCCCTCCCCTTCCCTCCCTCCCCTTCCCCCCCTCCCCTTCCCTCCCTCCCCTTCCCTCCCTCCCCTTCCCCCCTCCCCTTCCCTCCCTCCCCTTTCCCTCCCTCCCCTTCCCCCCTCCCCTTCCCTCCCTCCCCTTCCCTCCCTCCCCTTCCCTCCCTCCCTTCCCTCCCTCCCCTTCCCCCTCCCCTTCCCTCCCTCCCCTTCACCCCCACCGCTTCCCTCCCTCCCCTTCCCCTCCCTCCCCTTCCCTCCCTCCCCTTCCTCCCTCCCCTTCCCTCCCTCCCCTTCCCTCCCTCCCCTTCCCTCCCTCCCCTTCCCTCCTCCCCTTCACCCCCACCGCTTCCCTCCCTCCCCTTCCCTCCCTCCCCTTCTCTCCCTCCCTTCACCCCCACCGCTTCCCTCCCTCCCCTTCCCTCCCTCCCCTTCCTCCCTCCCCTTCCTCCCTCCCCTTCCCTCCCCCCCCTTTCCCCTCCCCCCCCTTCCCTCCCTCCCCTTCCCTCCCTCCCCTTCCCTCCCTCCCCTTCACCCCCCCCCTTCCCTCCCTCCCCTTCCCTCCCCTCCCCTTCACCCCCCACCGCTTCCCTCCCTCCCCTTCCCTCCCTCCCCTTCCCTCCCCTCCCCTTCCCTCCCTCCCCTTCCCTCCCTCCCCTTCCCTCCCTCCCCTTCCCTCCCTCCCCTTCCCTCCCTCCCCTTCCCTCCCTCCCCTTCACCCCCACCGCTTCCCTTCCCTCCCCTTCCCTCCCTCCCCTTCCTCACCTCCTCTCTTCCCTTCCCCTCCCCTTCCCTCCCTCCCCTTCACCCCCACCGCTTCCCTCCCTCCCCTTCCTCCCTCCCCTTCACCCCCACCGCTTCCCTCCCTCCCCTTCCCTCCCTCCCCTTCCTCCCTCCCCTTCACCCCCACCGCTTCCCTCCCTCCCCTTCCCTCCCCCACCCTTCCCTCCCTCCCCTTCCCTCCCTCCCCTTCCCTCCCTCCCCTTCCCTCCCACCGCTTCCCTCCCTCCCCTTCCCTCCCTCCCTTCACCCCCACCGCTTCCCTCCCTCCCCTTCCCCCCCTCCCCTTCACCCCACCGCTTCCCTCCCTCCCCTTCCCTCCCTCCCCTTCCCTCCCTCCCCTTCCCTCCCTCCCTTCCCTCCCTCCCCTTCCCTCCCTCCCCTTCCCTCCCTCCCCTTCCCTCCCTCCCCTTCACCCCCACCGCTTCCCTCCCTCCCCTTCCCCCCCTCCCTTTCCCTCCCTCCCCTTCACCCCCCCCCCTTCCCTCCCTCCCCTTCCCTCCCTCCCTTCACCCCCACCGCTTCCCTCCCCCCCCTTCCATCCCCCCTTCCCTCCCTCCCCTTCCCTCCCTCCCCTTCACCCCCACCGCTTCCCTCCCTCCCCTTCCCTCCCTCCCCTTCCCTCC
>NC_051428.1:26770114-26772614 GCF_015228065.2 Penaeus monodon | reverse complement strand
TTTCTTTTTCTTCTCTCTATCTCTCTCTCTGTCTCTCTCTCCTCTCTCTCTCTCTCTCTCTCTCTCTCTCTCTCTCTCTCTCTTAGCTTCTTTGTCTGTTTTCTCGTGTTTTTATTCTTTCTTTCTTTCCTTCTATTCCTTTCCTTTTAATGGGGGGAGAGGTGTTTCCCACCTCCCTTTCACTCCCTTCTACCTTCCTTTCATCTAACTGCTTTAAAGGGCTCAGTTTAAGGGAGTCAGAAATGGATTGATCATCCTTAGTTCAAGATTCCCGGGGAGGACAAAAAAAAAATAATAAATAAATAATAATAATAAATAATAATAATAATAATAATAAAGTAAAAAATAAATAAATAAATAAAAAACTGAACATTCCAGCTTTCCTTTCGAGGCAGCTGAGTAGGCTTTCGACTTGAAAGCATATTTACTACCATTACCGCAAACTATGCGCATGCGATGATGGCTCCTAGACTTCGGATTAATATATCTGTAACTTCCTCATTAACCGTAATGATATCTGCACTTCAGTTAAATTTTACAAATATATTATTTGTATTAATAATTTTATAAAATTCTTACGTGACGATATACAGGTAACCATAGATTACTAATTCTAATTAACGCAGAAACCATAGCTCTAGCGACCCAATCGTATCATTTGCGGTAATGTTCGTAACCCTTGCTAGTTAGGCGAGACGAAAACATTTCCTCGCTTTGGTGGAACGTCTGGTTGCGAAACATTTGAAACTTTTGCAACAAGTGAAAGAGAAGTGGGTTTTTTGTATAATGCTGAATAGCTCTGCATTTTTTTTAAGGCTTTTTTTTTTTTTTTTTTTTCTTTTTTAAGGTTTCCGGTTTGAGGTATCTTCAAGAATCTAGCGGTCACTGAAGAGCCTCAGAGAGTCATAGGAAGATATACAGGTTAATAGCCACTGATAGTATGATACTGATTATATTTATCATTATCGTTATCATAGTTATCATTACTGTTGTTGCTATCTCTGTTATTACATTCATATTACTACTCTAACCACTGCTTTTACCAATATTGTTGTTTATTATTGCTGTTATTTCTGTTTTTGGTCTCCGTTACTATTCCTGTTACCGTTACAATGAATTACCTTTACCTGTAACTACTAATATCATCATCATTCTTATCCTCCCCAACCTCATTGCATTTGATTTTATGATAACTAGTACTTACCAAGACTGAGCTTATTATCATCATTATCAATATATCAATCATCTGACAATCATCTTTTTATATCGTTCAAAATTGTAAGATCAAATGAAACTATAAGCGGAAAAAAGAAAACGGGAAATAAAGAGGTAAAGTGGATAAAAGCAAGAAGAGAGACAGCGGACGATGATCAGACAGAAAGCGTCAGATCGATAGCCAAAAGTCGCCCGGTGTTGACGGGGGAAAAGTCACCAAGAGTCACTAAAACTCTTTATGGTATTGACGTCTGTAGTTCGTGATATGAGAAGCGTGTGTTTGCTTTTTCCCCTGGTCGAAGGAGAGGCAATATTACGTCTAGGGTAAATCTTCTTTTCTTTCCCCTACTTCCTTGAGGAGAGAGGGAAAGAATTTGATATTCATCCTTACCTCCCGAGGGGACACTTTCCGATAGCGGAAATTTCACTGGAAAGGGGATGTTCTAGGGGGAAAAATTAGGCGTCTCTCCTTAACGCTAGGACTTCCTTCCCTTCTCTAGGGAAAGAAGTGGTCTCTTTCCCTTCTCCTTTAAGGGAAATAATGACCCTTCTTCCCCTGCCTCGACATGGGGAGTAAATTGTTATTTTCCCTGACTTTTTATGGTGATTGTATTTGATGTATGCACTCGGAAACCACAATATTATTACCAACATTGTGTTAAAGAAGAGGAGATACAAGGTGAGTTTCTCGGCAGAATACACGCTAGAATGAACAAATATAAGTGTATACGGTAAAAAAAACGTATTGAAAAGGCTTTTCAGTAGAGATTAAAATTTATAAGGTTAATAATATTAGGAAGAGGAGCAATGAAAGGGAGAGAGAGGAGAGAGAGAGAGAGAGAGAAAGGAGAGAGAGGCGAGAAAAGAGTGGAATAGAGAGAGAGAGAAAGAGAGAGAGAGAGAGAGAAGAAGAAAAGAGGGAGAGAGAGAGAGAGAGAGAGGACAGAGACAGACGGGGGAGGGAGGGAGGAGAAAGAGGGAAAGACAGACGAACAGAATGATAGGCAGACAAACAAACAGACAGAGAGAGGGGGGGAGGGAGGGGCAGAGAAGAAGGTGCATAGAGAGAAAGAAAGAACCAGGGGAAAAAAGGAGAAGAAAATAAAACAACGTTTGTTTAAAGAGAGTCTGCTCGAGGCAAAATGTGTTTCAATTATTTCTCTTCCAATCTTCCGTGCCATTATCTCTCTCATTTCATTTGTCGTAATCCTCTTCCCTCCCTTCGTCCTGTCGCAGTTATCACCATCTCCTTCAAATTCTCCCTTTACCGTCCTTCAATTCTCAT
>NC_051428.1:26765084-26770014 GCF_015228065.2 Penaeus monodon | reverse complement strand
TAAATAACCCATTTTTTTATATAAAATAAAAAAAAAAAAAAAAAAAAAAAAACACAAAAAAAAAAAACACACACACACACAAAAAAACACACCACCACACAAAATAATTAAAATATATATTTTTATATATAAAAATTTTATAATATAAATATATATAATATATATATTATAATATAAACAAGATATTAATATTTTTTTATAAATAAAAATATATAAATATATATATTATATATATATTAAATAAAATTATATAGTATATATAATATATAATATATAATATATATATATATATAGTATTATATATATAATAATATTTTTATATATATATACAATATAATATTATATATATATTATAAAATTATATATAATATAATATATTATATAATTATATATTATATATATTATTTGTGTGTGGTGGGGTGTTGGTGTGTGTGTGTGTGGTGGTGATTTATTATATGTAATTATAATGTTATTGTATATATTATATATATAAAAAAATATTATATTATATAATATATATATATATATATATATATTATATTATATATAGATATTACTTTGTTTGTTTTTTTGGTTTAATATGTATATGTATGGAATATATATATATGTATTTTATTATATTTAAAATATATATATATTTTTATTTTTTTTTTAATATATATTATATAATATTTTAAATATGTATTATTAAAGATATGTATTATATCAAAAAATTTGTTATATTATTATATATATATATATATATATATATATAATATATATTATATATTATATTTTATATATATGTGGTGTGTGGTGTGTGTGTTTGTGTTTTTTGTGTGTGTTTGTGTGTGTCTGTGTGGTGGGTGTGTATTTTTAATGTAATTTATTGTTATATTTTAATATATTTATATATATATTTATATATATATATATATATATATATAATATATATTATATAACGTATTACTTGTTTGTTTTTTTGGGGTCATATAGTATATGTATGAATATATTATATTTATATATATTATATATATATTAATATATATATATTATATATATTTTTAAATTTGTATATATAAAATATATATATATATATATATAATATATAAAATATAATATATAATATTTATAAATAATCCACACACACACAACACAACACACACACACACCACACAACACCCCACACACACACACACAACACAACAACACGCACACACACAAAACACACACACACCCACACCAAAACACAATACCCCTAATATATTATATATATATATATATTATATTATATATATATTATATTTATATTAAAATAAACTTACAAAAAATACATCAAAATATATTAATTATAATAATATATTATATATAATATTATATATTTATATATTTTGTGTGTTGTGGGGGTGTGTGTGGTTTTTTTTTGTGTGTGTGTGTGTGTTTTGTGTTTTTTTGTGTGTGTGTGTGTCTTGTGTGTGTATAGGTGTGGTGTTGTGTGGGTGTGTGGTGTGTGTGTGTGCGTGTGTGTTTTGGTGTGTTTGTTTGTGTGTGGTGTGTGGGTTGTGTGTGTGGGGGTGTGTGTGTGGGTGTGTGTGTGTGTGTGTGTGGGGGGTATATATATATAAATAAATTTATATATATAATATAATATAAAATATTTTACAACACACACACACACACACACACACACCAACCAAAACCCCCACACACACACACCACACACACACACACCACACACAAAACCCCCACACCCCAAAAACACACACAGACACACACGCCACAACACACACACACACACACACACAACACACACATTACCCCACACCACACACACACACAACCCCACCCAACCCCACAACACAACACACAAACAAATAATATATTAATATATATATATTTTATAAATATATATTATAATAAAATAAATATATGTATGTAGTATGTATAGTTTAATAATTATAATTATATATTATATTATTAAAAATATATATATATTTTATAATTTAATTATATATAAAATTATATATTTATTATATATATGATTTTGTATGTATGATACATAAATTTTAATATACATACAAATAACACAATGCATACATATAAATCTATATAAAATATAATATATATAATATATATTATAATATAATAATATATATAAATTTTTATATAAATTTATAATTGTATATTTTGTTATAATATATATAGTTATTAAATTGTATAATATATTATAAATATATATTTTATATATTATTATATATTGTTTATAGTGTAATTTATATAAAATATATATTTTATATATTTTATATAATATATTATTTTGTTAATAATATATATATATTATATATATATTATATTATATATATATAATATAAATATATATATATACAGTCGAGATTCCTTCTTACCAAATCCAAAAATGGCGCTTTCATTTCCGTGATACATTTTCAGAAACAAAAGCAGATAAGCCATAAGGGCCCCGGGCCCAAACGAAGCCCCCCTACCTCGAACGGAGCCCGTCTGCTTCCCGACCTTCCTCCCTCCGGCCCCCGCTTTCCTCTCTGTATTGGTCCATGATCCGTGCTATTATTGCAAATGCAATACACTCCCGGGTTTTACATCCTGGTGGTAAAATATGATAGGGTAAAATAGGTAGATAAAAATGAGAGGGCCCCTACAAAAGTGAGGAGGGAGGGGGGAGGGAGGGGGGAGGGAGAGAGGGGGGGAGGGAGGGGGGGGAGGGGGGGGGAGGGGGGAGGGGGGGGGGGGGGAGGGAGGGAGGGAGGGAGGGGGGGGAAGAGGAAAAAAGGTGAGGCAGAGAGGGGCAACTCCCAACATTTTTCACGCACAACAAGAAGAAAAAAATAATATAAGAGAAAAAGGAGAGAGGAAGAAAAAGATAAATGGTATGAAGAAGAAGTAGTAATAGTAGAAAAAGAAGAAGAAGAAGAGGAAGAAAAAGAAAGAGAGAGAGAGGAAAAGGTAAAGAAAAAGAAAGAAAAAGAGAGGCAAATACAAAGACAGACAAATATAGGGGGAAATACAGAAAACATAGGAATAGAATCTATGCATTTTTTTTTTGAAAAAACAGTTTAGTTGGGGGTTTAGTTTTATTTTTTTTCCCTATAAGGATTCTGGGTAGTATATGAATCTCTTTCGATCTCCGCCAATAAAAATTTTTGTATATTCACTATAATATAAATATTTATATATATAATATAAAAATATATATATATAAATATTATATTATATATATAGATATATATAGTATAAATTAAATTATATAATATAATATATTTAATATATAAAATTATATATATATCATATATATTACACATATATAATAATATATATATATATGTATTATATATATATATAATATTTATATATATATTAATATATAATATATTATAATATATAATATCTATATATATATAATATTATATGTAGATAGATAGATAAAACGAGTACACCAATTTTATTTTTATCATTTAAGTAGATAAAGGGATACATACTTTAAACACAAGCACACACATAAAAAAAACGAAACATCATGTTTTTTTTTCTTCATTTTCCCTTTTTGTGTGTTTTATCGCAAACCCGACCTCGAAAAGACCTAAACCCCACTGATCCCGATCGGGAAAAAAAAAAACGTTAAGGACGGTTTTGCTTTTCGTAAAAAAAATGATGAAGCGGGTTTCCATGACTGGGGGTAAAACGGGGGTTTGCAGATGGAAAAACACCACGGGGGTTTCAGCAACGGGGGATTGTCCTTGCCCAGGGTGTGTAACGTGAATGTGCGCAGTTGTTGTACTTGATTTTGTTGGGCGGCGTGTGGCATGGGTATTGGTGGGGGTTATAATATATATATCTAATGACACTATGATACAGCATATAGTAGTACTATACTATTATATAACTATTATTATATATATCTATATATATACAGACACTATAGTATATATATGTGGTGTGGTGTGTGTGTGTGTGTGTGTGTGGTGTGTGTGTGTCGGGTGTGTGTCGTGTGCGTTGTGTGTGTGTGTGGATATTACATAACAATAACTACATTATATACACACTATTATCATACTTATATATTCTATATATATATATATATATAATATATATAGTCTATATATATATATATATATGTAGATATATATATAGTATATATATATATGTATACATACATAAAAATAATACTTTATATATATACTTAATACTATTATATATTAACATTATATTATATATTATTATATCCATATATACTATATCCCTTCTTATATTATATATATATATGTATATGATGTATGTATGTATGCCTATATGTGTGTGTATAAATATATATATATATATATATATATCTATATACTATATCATATATATCTATATAATTATATTATATATATATATATATATATATATATATATATTTATTAGCATATTATACTATATGTAGATATATATATATACTATATATATATATATATATATAATATATACTATATATATATATATATTATATTATATATATATATATATCTATATATATATTTATATATATATATATATATATACTCATATGCATATATATATATATCCTATATATATACTATATAATATACTTCTTCTATACATATTCACACATATACATATATACTATTAGTCTATATATATATATATATATATATTATATCTATATCTTATTACTATATATATGATATATCTATATATATATCAATATATAATAAACACACATCGATGCATACACAATAACATTTACCATTACATACATTACATATACAGAGTATTATATATATATACTTAATCTTATATATACTATTTTACATATCACTATCTATTACGATACTTTTTACTTCAAATATTATCATATATATAAAAAGTATGTATCGGATGGTATGCCTTATACATATTATTATATATACCAGTTATT
>NC_051428.1:26755084-26760084 GCF_015228065.2 Penaeus monodon | reverse complement strand
ATATACTATTACAACTACATGATTATATATACTATATATACTAATATATATATATATATATATATATATATATAATATATATATATACATACACACACACACACACACACACACACACACCACACACACACACACACACACACACAACAACACACAAAACACCACACACACACACACACACACATCACAACACACAACACATATATATATATATAATATATATTATATATATATATATAATATATATAATCTACATATATATATAGGATATATATATATGTATATATATATGTATTATATATATGTATATGATAATATATATATACAATATATACCTATATTTATAATATATATATATATATATTATATATATATGTATGTGTGTATGTGTGTGTTTGTGTGCTTGTGTGTGGCTTGGTGTGTGTGTGGTCGTGTGTGTGTGTGTGTTCGTGTGTGTGTGTGTGTGTGTGTGTGTGTGTGTGTGTGTGTGTGTGTGCGTGTGTGTGTTGGTGTTGTGTGTGTGTGTGTGTGGTGTGTGTGTGTGTTTTGTGTGTGTGTCTCTCGGTGGTGTGGGTGTGGTGTGTGTGTGTGGTTTGTAGGTCCATTTGTGTGATAAAAATACCAACAGCATAGCCTTTACAGCCAAAGACACAAACTCAAAAGCCAGGTGGACGGTCAGAGGACCAGAAAGCGTTCGTTTGACTGACAAATGGCTTTTACAAAAGCTCCCTTCCTCCCCTTCTCCTTCCCCTCCCTTCCCCTTCCCCTTCCGTACCATACCGCTTCTCACTCCCCTTCCTGCCCCCTAGTCCCTTACCACTCCCCTCACACCCTCGTCCCTCGGGCGTAGTTGTCACGGTCTCCCGCCTCGACACCACGCGAGGGAACTGCGGCCGATGAAGGTTTTGAATTGCATAACCGTCTGTGGGAGGGAGGTTATGTTGCAGGAGGTGTGTGGGGGGGGAGAAGGGAATGTAGGACGACGGGAGGGGAAGGGAAAGCACGCTTGTGGGGCAGTGTATGGTGGGGAGGCATGCCGGTTGTGGAGTTAGGTGTGTGTGGGGGAGGAAGAGAAAACGCCGGTTATGGGGGAAGGTATGAGGGAAGATGAACGTGCAGTTGTAGGGGAAGTGAGAATGACACGTTGTGGGCCCAGGAGTGTTGGGTTAGGGGGAGGGGGAAACGGTGGAGTGTGGAGCATCGAGGAGGGGTGGGGGACGTCAAGAGAGGAGAGGAGTAGAAGGGGATGTGGGGGTAAAGGGCAGAGAGAGAGATGAGAGAGAAGCCACACAGCGGTATCAGCCTCGTCAGTGTTTATACGGGATCACAAATAACCGCCGAATGAACCAAGGAGAGAGAAGGCTGGGAGGGGGGTTAGGAGGAGCGTGACGTCAGCAGCCTCTCTTCGGTGCTCTGTTCTGATTTTTAACATTACTATTTATTTATTTATTTATTTAATTATCTTTTTTTTTTTTTTTTTGTGGGGGTCGATTGTCTGTAATGTTATCTGACTAAAGTGTTTATTCGCATCTGTCAGTCTGTCCGTCTCTCTCTCTCTCTCTCTCTCATCTCTCCGCCTCTCTGATCCTCCTCTCTACTCTCTCTCTCCGTTTGTCCTCTCTCTTAACTCTTCTCTCTCGCGGGTGTCTACTCGTTCTTCTTCTCCCCCTGTTTCCATCTTTAGGTCTCCCTTTTCCTCCTACGCGCTTTACGGATCATGGGATAGTGTCTCTGTACCCCCGTTTTCTCACGCTCCCCCGAGCCGCGGCGCCCCCCCTCCCCCCCCCAGCGACGCTTCCGCACCGCGCCTTCCCGTCCCCCCCCCCCCCGCACACCGCAGCCCATGGGTCCCCCTGATTGCCCCACCACATCACCCCAGCGCCGTGCACGACAGCCGAGCGGAATCCAGCCGCGAAGTAGAGCACGGCCAACGCAGCATCGCGCGCCCACCGGGGCGCGACAAGAGAGGCCGAGCCGCAGACCGGAATACAACCCAACATACCGACGCCGGACCGAGCCCAGCCCAAGAGAAGCAAGACTCTGGACAGATGGCCCGGCGAGGAGCACGACCACCTGGACCAGCCACACACCACGCCGCCCGCACCAGCAAGGCCCGGACGCCAGCGCCGCGAAGCAAGGGGCTACCGCGCAACGGCAGGAGAGCCAGGAGCGCACGCCCGCACAGGCAGATACAAACATATGAAGCGCACACGCACCGATGGAGAGAAGAAAAGAAGCCAGACACGCACAGAGAAGAGCGAGAACAACGACGGAGAGACAAAGCAGCGCACCGCGTAAGTAAGAGGAGAAAAACGAGGCACGAGAAGAAAGGGGACAGAGAGAAAGGAATAAAGTAGAAGAGAACGATAGAATGGGGCGGTCGAAAGTTTAACAGTCACTCTGGTCTAGTTCCTGGTTCCATGGTGGATGTTGGACTATGGTCTACCACCCCCTCCGCCCCCCCATGTTCCTATTTGTTTTTTCCACACCCTTTTCCTCTCCTTGCTTATTCTCAGCATTTCGCCCTTCCTCTACTTGACTCCACCCTCCTGGCTTTATGTCTCACTCCCCTTCCCCCATATAGTATATATATATATTCTTACTCATATATAATATGTATACTTTATATATATAATACAGATTATATATATATATATACCTATAATATAGAGAGAGTGAGAGAGAAGAAGAGAGAGACGCGCGCTCGGGGGAAAAAACGAGATGACGAGAGAGAGAGAGAGAGAGAGAGGAAAGAGACGAGAGAGAGACTTGAGAGTCTCTCTCTCTCCTTACCTCCCTCGTCTTCATGAGAGTGTCGATGACGAGAGAGAGATCCCAGACGAGAGTAGAGGAGACAGAGCCGAAACTTTGGTGCTAACCGATGAATCAGGTATAAAATATTTCACACGCATGCTAAAAATACACGGCATATATCGTTACTAGTCATTTAATTTATGTCATAGTTCCCTTTTTTTGTTGCCGTCTCACTTTATTAATGCAAATATATTTACTTACAACCGTTCACACTTCCATTCAATCGGTGTACGCTGAAGTAGCTTTGAGTACAAGTCCTGGGTACGCGTATGTTCCACACTCTCCGTCACCTCGCTCTCTTGTAGATATAAATTTCAAATGGTAGCAGTTTCAGTAAAAAGAAGAAAAAACATCATCTATGCTTTCTTCACTTCTCAGTCTTCGTTTCTCTCTTGGCTATAATCATGATATATATCCCCCTCCACCCCCTAAATCTGCCATGTAGTTGCTAATCGACGACGTTTCAATGACAGTAAAAAAGTCGTCTGTTTGTCTCAGTCTTGCACGGTTTCGTTTAACCACAATTTGGTTCATTAGTTCACTAATTGATATTTACACGCTCTAGTACTTAAATTGAAGGACTGGTCTATTTAATACTGAGGATGGTCTCTGAGTGTCACAGATTAGTTGCATTTGAATGTATTATTTGAGGTCATGTGTTGTAACGTGTTTGTCGTTGTGTTCTATGTCTCGTGTGTGTGTAGCGGGTTGTGTGATCGTGTTTTTGTGGGTGTTTTTGTGTGTGGGTTGTGTGTGTCTTGTTTCTGTGTGTGTGTTTGTTTGCTCTATCTCTCTCTTCTCTCTCGCTCTCTCCTCCTCTCCTCTCTCCCTATCTTCTCTCTCTCTCTCTTTTCTTCCCTATCTCTCTCCTCCCTCTCTCCCTCTCTCCTCTACTCCTCTCTCCTCTCTTCTTCTTCCTCTCTCTCTCTCTCTCTCTGCCTCCCCTCACCCTCTCTCTTCTCTCTCCTCTCTCTCTCTCTCTGTCTCTCTGTTCTCTCTCTCTCCCTCCCTTCTTCTCTCTCTCTCTCTCTCTATCTATCTATCTATCTATCTATCTATCTCTCCCTCCCTATCTCTCTCTCTCTGTCTCTCTCTCTCCCTCCCCCCCCCTCTCTCTCTCTCTCTCTCTGAGGGAGAAAGGAATGTTAGGGAGGTAAACAGGTAGGGGAGGAGGAGGGAGGATGGGGAGGGAGGGAAGTGCAAGGATGGAGAGAGGGGAGTGAGGGAGGAGCGAAAGAAGGACGAATAGGGAGAAACAGAGGGACGGGAAGGAGGGAAGGAAGGAAGCAAGGAAGAAAAGAAGAAGGAAGAGGAAGAGAGAAGGAGGAGACGTACGAACGTGGGAGGAAGGATGCGAAGGAGGGAAGCAGAGAGAGCAGGAGGAAGGGAGAGGGAAATGTTCGGGAGGGAAGCAGGGACGGAAGGAGGATGTGAGCAGAGGGGAAGAGCGAGGAAAAATCGAGGGAAAAAGTGAGAGAAAAATAAAAGATGGAGAAGGGACCTGAAATTGGATTCATGGAGGATAATGAATCATCCAAGAAGATGGAAGGAAAATTAAAGATGGAGGGAATTGGCCAAACAAATTAGAACAGGAGAGAGAGAGAGAAAGAGAGAGAGAGAGAGAGAGAGAGAGAGAGAGAGAGAGAGAGAGAGAGAGAGAGAGAGAGGTGAGATGCGATAGGAGGTGAGAGAGGAGAGAAGAGAAAGATTGAGAAAGAGAGAGAGAGAAAGATACAGAGAAAGAGGGGGGGAGAGAAGAAAGAGAGAGATGAGAAGAGAGAGGAGAGAGAGGAGGAGTGAAGATTGGAAAGAGATGAGAGAGGAGAGAGAGAGAGAGAGAGAGAGAGAGAGAGAGAGAGAGAGAGAGAGAGAGAGAGAGAGAGAGAGAGAGAGAAAGAGAAAGAGAGAGAGAAAGAGAAAGAGGTTATAGACATTGATAGACAGATCATTAGCGACCTATGCAACAGCAATTCCACTCCAACTATTCATTCGGACAATGGATCAGAGAAGGAGGATGCAATGATCACATGATAAAGGAGCATGGTTAAGGGGATCGAGACTCCGAGACGTCACTATTCTCTGGGACACGCAAATGAGATAGTACATGTACAACTGCCATGTCTCTATCGTGATTCTTGGTGCACGCGCAGAGGACGCGAAGAGGGTTAGAAGAAGGGAAAGGGTGA
>NC_051428.1:26727584-26737584 GCF_015228065.2 Penaeus monodon | reverse complement strand
TCTTCAAAGGTTACGACTTCTGCTTCTCCTGATAAGAGGTAAGGTCAGGGTCATGTAGGGACGGGAGATGAGGGAGGGAAGGTCAGAGGGGGATGGGGCAGCCATGGTGTCTCTTTGTCTCTCTTTCTTTCTTTCTCTCTCTCTCTCTCTCTCTCTCTCTCTCTCTCTCTCTCTCTCTCTCTCTCTCTCTCTCTCTCTCCCCTCTCTCTCTCTCTCTCTCACATCATCTCCACTATCATCAGATATCACATCAATCATTAGTCCTCTCCTCAGTCACCTTCGACGAATTAAACTGATAATACAGGAGAAAATATTGATATTTTGTGTATTAGTGAAACTTGTGAAACAGTTTCATTAGCATCCCAAACTCTCATGTTTACAGATGTGATGCAGGACGTGGAGGTGGAGTCTGCATATATGTAAGCGATACCCTTAAAATCAAATAAGATCTCTGCAGCTGCAAATCATACAGTAGTAGAGGACACCTGGGTAACCGTACAAAGCAGTATGTATCCTTCCTTCCTCGTCGGCACAATCTATAGACACCCTCATGCCACCACAGATTTTTTTGTTTTAAAAATATTTTCAGAGAAATGTCAATGAAGAAAACCCCTTTTTATCTTAGGTGATTTTAATGACGATCCAAATGCAAAGTTAAATGTGATAATAAATAGAAATAAATTAAAACAGTTTATAAAAAAAGCCTACAAGGATTACAGAAAACACCTCATCCATATTAAATGTTATAATAACAAACAGACCCGATATCATACTCCACACAGACGCTGTCCCATGCCACATTGCTGATCACGAGTTGCTAACTATGACCTTAAATGTAAAAAAAAAAAAAAAAAAAAAAAAAAAAAAAATAGATAAAAAAAAACGAAAATGAAAATCAGTCAACTGTAACCTCAAGCGACTTAACACATTACAGTCCTCAGTTACTCTGCCAATATATTATTGCCAACGAATCATCACTCTCAGGGATCTTGATAACAGATGACGTAGACAGACAAGTTAATATTTTAACAAATGTGATGCCTCCGCTCCTTTTAAAACAAAACAGACGTCCTCCCGCCTCCTGGATAAATTACAATATTAAGAGGGCCATAAATGATAGAAATAACACTCACAACTCTAAAAATAAACAGATTTGACACCAATTTTCAGGCTAAATACAAACCTAAAAGGAGAAATGGGAAAACACTCCACCATTGTGTGAAAACTAATTATTTAAAAAGTAAGTTCAATGAATGTAGAAGCGAGTCTGCCAAAACTTGGAAACTTTTTCATACATTAGTGTCTAAGAAGAAACAAAACACATACATTTTCCTAACTTCCATAAATAACGTAGAACACTTTAATAACTTCTTTGCAGAAGTCGTTAGACGCACTTATGAACAGACAACCGCCCCCACATATCAACACAACATAAATGAAACGAGGCCCATAACAAACTTTTCCAGACCGCAACCAGTACGAGTAGAAACAATTATCTTAACAATAAAACACTTAAGAAAGACGAATTCCGTGGGGGCGGATGGCATTGCACATCGTTTCATAAACGATAGTTTACCAGCAATTGCATACTATATGACAGTCATTATTAATGCATCTAGAGACACCGGTGTTTATCCACCACCTTGGAAACATGGTATCATAACACCTATTTTCAAATCCGGTGACGGAGACGAAATTAATAATTATCGACCCATCACTATACTACCAATAATATCAAAAGTTCTCGAGAAAATAGTTGCAAACCAATTAACATTATTTTTCGAAGCGAATAACCTTATATCTAACACACAACATGGTTTTAGTAGTAAACAATCAATCGAAACAGCATTATTAAAAGCCACAAATGAAAATTACAATAATATAGACAGCAACCAGATCAATTTCCTCACTCTGTGTGATTTATCGATGGCCTTTGATAGTGTCAGCCATAAATTAATTACTTGTAAACAAACTAACAATTCACGAAAATTATAATTTTTTGTTCAAAAGTTACCTGTCCGCGAGAACTCAAATGGTCAAAATCCATGAAAAAGTATCATCAAAGCAACCAGTTCCGTTCGATGTTCCACAAGGCTCCACCCTAGGCCCAATCTTATTCATTATATTCATTAAGAATCTGCCATCAATTGCGAAAAAAAATCCTCTTATTCAATTTATTCGACTCTCAATTTCTTCACGCTGCCTCTGTTAACAATCTAAAGGAATTGACAGGAAAAACAGACCCAAACAGAAACAAAACAATACTTCGATATGAATGCAGATACAGTTATAGATTTCCAAGGTTGCTACATGAAACCCAACAAGACAGTAAAAAATCTAGGGGCACACGTAGACAGATACATGACATTTGAGACACATTGATCACATCTACAGAAAAGTAATGGGCACTCTGATATACTTAAATCACAACAATAGATACCCACAGAAACAAGAATTGCTGTTATACAAACACTAGCACTAGTATCATTAATTACAGTCTAAACATCTGGGGCTCCACAAACAAAACACAAATACAAAGGACACAGAAACTACAGAACTTCGCGGCAAGAGTAGCACTGGGAAATGTAAATACAACAGAAAAACAAAGTACAACAGAAATACAACTATGTATTCTAATCCATAAAATCATACAAGGAAATTACTCAAACTGGCTATTACCTATACAGACAACAGATAACATAACAGGCAAAATAAGTCCTTATATATCAAAAGATCAAATACAGAAACCAGGGCAAGAAATATGCAATCCGAGATCTGGGGATCTGGAACCAATTAACAAAATATTAGAAATATTTCCAACCAAAAACATTTAAAAAAAAGTGAAAGGACATCTACTGAAATGTCAATGACATCAGGCGTTGAAACATCAAGCCAAGCATGATATATCAGTCATTTGTGATATTAATGTTCTGTCTAATCTTGTTAAACAAGCATTGTATATCTATGAGTATAAAATATTACATAATATAAACATTATATATGTAAACATTGTAATTAAGGGCATAAAGTGTTTTGAATTTGAATTTGAACTCTCTCTCTCTCTCTCTCTCTCTCTCTCTCTCTCTCTCTCTCTCTTCTCTCTCTCTCTCTCTCTCTCTCTCTCTCTCTCTCTCTCTCTTATTTTTTTTTTCTCTCTCTCACTCTTACTCTCTTTCTCTTATTCTCTCTCTCTCTCTCTCTCTCTCTCTCTCTCTCTCTCTCTCTCTCTCTCATTCTCTTTCTCTTCCCCAATCCTCTTGTTTTCCCACTCTCCAACTCCCTTTCTCCTCACCAACCCCTTGTTTTCCCTCTCTCTTCCACAACAGTGCTTCCCCATCCCTCTCTCACCTTGCTTTCGAACTCTCTCCCTCAACCCCTTCCCTCTCCTCTGTCCCCTTCCCCCTCCCTCTCTCCTTCTAACTCCCTTTCCCCCTTCTCTCTTTGTAACTCCGTTTCCCCCTCCCTCTCTCTTTCCTAACTCTGTTTCCCCCTCCCTCTCTCTTTCTAACTCCGTTTTCCCCTCCCTCTCTCTTTCTAACTCCGTTTCCCCCTCCCTCTCTCTTTCTAACTCCGTTTCCCCCTCCCTCTCTCTTTCTAACTCCGTTTCCCCCTCCCTCTCTCTTTCTAACTTTCCGTTTCCCCCTCCCTCTCTTTTTCCAAACCCGTTTCCCCTTAACCCCTCTTTTTTCAAAACTTCGTTTTCCCCTTTTTTTCCTCCTTTCAACCCCTTTTCCCCCTCCCTCTTTTTTCAACTCGTTCCCCCTCCCTCTCTCTTCCCAACCCCGTTTCCCCCTTTTTAACCTCTCTTTTTTTCCCCCCTTTTTCCCCCTCCCTCCCTTTCCCAAAACCCCTTTCCCCCCCCTCTTCCTTCTAACTCCGTTTTCCCCTCCTTCCCCTTTCAAACTCTTTTTCCCCCCCTCTCCCCTTTTCTAACCCCGTTTCCCCCCCCCTTCTCTTTTTTCAAACCCTTTTTTTCCCCCCTCCTCTTTTTCAAACCCCTTTTTTCCCCCTCCCCCTTCTCTTTGTAACTCCATTCCACCCCCCTTTTTTTTTTTTAACTCCTTTTTTCCCCCCCCCCCCCCTTCTCTCTCTTTCTAACCCCCTTTTTTCCCCCCCTTTCTCTTTTTTTTTTAAAACTCCTTTCCCCTCTCCCTCTCTTTTTAAAAACTCCCCTTCTCTCCCCCCAACCCTTTTTCCCTTTCCCCCTCCCCCCCAACCTTTTTTATCCCCCCACTTCTCCCCAAAACTTCCCCACCCCCCCCCTTTCCCGGGCCCCCCCCTTCCCCCCCTTCCTCTCCAAAAACAAAAGGTTACAAATTGCCCAGTTTTGTTACGTTATCACGGGGGAACATTACTGAGGGGATAACCCGTGTTTGTCAAAGAACATACGAAAAGTAAATGGAATTTTTGGAATTTTAATGGTTTTCCCCAATGGGGAGGCTTTAGGTTATTTTTAATGTAAATTGCGATAAATTAGAGAAATAAAAAGGTGGTGTCGTTTGGGAAAATAATGGGTAAGGTTAAGGGGAAAATTTAAGCGGGAAAATTAATGGAAGGTTCCCCGGGGTTGAATAATGGGAAATGGGATGCCGGGGGTTAATGTTTTTTGGATTTTTTTACCCTATAAAATTTAAGAAAAAATATAATTGTTTGGAGGTGGGGGGGGGATTTAAACGGGTTCTGGGGAATTTAAATTTTTTGGCACAAAAAGGGTATAATGAACCTAAGATGGAAAAATAATCAAAAATTTGGATTTTTTTTTGGGGGGGGGGTGGGGTTTCTTGCGCGGGTGTTTGTTTTGGTTGTGCGGTGTGATTGTGTGTGGTAAAGTAGTGGGTCCCCCTGTTTTAGGGGTGGGGTGGGTTTTTGTGTGGTTTTTTTGTGTGTGTGTGTGGTGGTGTGTGTGTGTTTTTGTGTGTGGTTTTTTGGGGTCTGTTGTGTGTGTGTGTTGTTGGGGTTGTGTGTCTTTTTTTGTCCGTGTGTGTGTGGGAGAGAGTGTGTCCCGGGGGAGTGGGGTGTGTGTGTGTGGGGGTTTGTTTGGGGAAATGGGAGTGTGGGTGTGGTGTTTTTTGGGGTTGTTTTGGTGTGTTGTTTTGTGTGTGTGTTGTTGGGTGGGGGCTTATGATTAATTAAAAAAAAACAAATTAAATTTTCCCATAATTTTTAAAAACCCAAAAAAAAAACTCGCTTTTGGTCACTCTCTTGCAATGAAGAGCATCCCAAAAACTCATTTATATTAAAACCATCCCTAACCCCTTTAAAAAAAAATGATAATTATCATTCCCATTTCTTTTTTCAGAGGGGGGGGGCCTTTTTCGCAAAGGACTGGGGGGGAAAAAAAACCCATTTGGGAAAGATAAAAAGAACGGGAAAATTTGGATTAAACTTGTTTAAAGGGGTTTTTGGGATTAAAAGATGCGAAAAGAGTGTTATTTCGAAGTTTGGATGTTCGTCTTTTTCGTTAAAGGGAAAATAGGATTGTTTTTACCTCCCCTCCTCCCCCTCCTCCTCGCTTTTACTTTCCCTCTTCTACCCCCCCCCCCCCGCGCTTTCTCTTCTCTTTTCTCTTTCCCCTTATCTTTTTTTTTTTTTTTTTTTCTTTTTTTTCCTTTTTTTTTTTTTTAAAATTATATTAAAATATATATTTTATATAAAATATATTTTATATAATATATATATTTAAAAATATTTTTGGCCACTTTGGCCCCCGATTGGTTAAAAGCGTCGGACTCGGGCTGGACCCCGGCAAATCTGGTTCGAGGGTTTTCGAGTCCCCGGGCCCCCGGTCGTTGGCCCCTTGGGAAAGGGAAAACTTCACCTCGATTGCCTACCAGGCTGGGGGGGCCCAAATTTCATGCCGGTCCCAAAACCCGGGTAAACGGTAAAAAGAAGGGTTGATTAAAAAAACCGGGCGGAAGGGGAAAACGGCAAACCCCCGCTTAAATTGCCAAAAAAAATCATGGAAATCCCTGATCGCCAAAAATCCTTGTGGGACAGGGCACTAGAAAAAAAAAAAAAAATTATATTAAAATTTTTAAAATATTTTATTCCCATCTACATCTATCATTTTTATATATATATATAGGGTTTTATATACAAATAATAATATATATATTTTATATATATATTATATATATAAAAATAATATATATATATATAAATATATATATAAAAAAAAAAAAATAGACTAAACTAATTTAATAAAGAGGAGAGAGGGGAGGGGGAGAGAGAGAGAAAAAATTATAAATATTATATATATATATATATATATTTTATTTTTAAAATAAAATTTATTTTTTTGGGGGTGGGTGGTGTGTGTGGGGTGTGTGTGTTTTGTGTGTGTGTGTGTGGGTAGGTGTGTGTGTGTGTGTGGGGTGTTTTTGTGTGGTTGGTTGGGGTATACATAAAAAGGAAAAAAAAACTCTTCCTTTCTGATATATGGGAAAAAAAACCCCCCAAAAAAAAAAAGATTTTTTATTGTGGGTTTTTTTTCCCCTATTTTATACATGTATTAATATATTATATATCTACGATATTTTTTTTTTTTTATGTATTTTAGGATGCATATTTTATATAATAATATTTATAAAATAAAATATATATATATAAAATATAATATAAAATATATTATCTTTTAATTGGGATTAAAATAAAAAAACCCCAAAAACACACACAAAACACACAAAACACACACACACACACACAAAAAAACACAAAACCCCAAAATTTTAATAAAAATATAAAACTTAATTAAAAATAATTTAAAATTTTATTATATAATTTTTTTTTATATATAAAAATATATATAATAATATTTTTTGGTTTTTATATACATTTAATAATATTACCTTAACAAATTTTAAAAATTTTGTTTTTCTTTTTTAAAAAACCCCCAAAACCCACAATTTTCTATATTAATAATAAAAAAACATTAAATAAAATAAATTTTTATTAATATTAATTCCTTTTTTTAACTCTTATTTAAAATTTTTTATATTTTTTAATTTCCCCTTTTTATATATTTTTTTTTTATTCCCAAAAACCCCCAAAAACCCCCTTTAATTTTTTTTTTATTTTTTCTTTTTATTTTAATTTTTTCCCCTTTAAATTTCCCCATTTAAACCCCCTTATTTATAATTATCTTTTTTAATATATATTTTTTTTTATATTTTTATTTTTCCTCCCTTTTTTTCTTTTTTTTTTATTCCTTTTTAAAAATTTTTTCCTTCCCCTTTTCTCCCCTTTTCCTTTTTTTAAAAGGGCCCCTTAACCAACTTTTGCTTTTTTCCAGTCAATTCTACCAACCAAAACCTTCCCCCAAAAAACCTAATTACTTGTTTTGCCCTCCCCTTTTTCCCCCTTCCCCCCCCCCAACCCCCCCTTTTTTCCCCCCCCGCCAATTTCCCCCACATATTTTTTCCCTTTTTTTCCAATTCATCTTCTTCCCAAAAATTTTTTTCCTTTTTTAAACCCTTTGTCGCCTCCTATTTGTTTTTTTCCTTTTTTTACCCCAAAACTATTTTTTTTTTTAAAAAATTTTTTTGATATTTTATTTTTTTTTTCCCTTCCCAATTTTATTTTCCCCCCCCTTTTTTCCCCAATTTTTCCCCCCTTTCCCCCCGATTTTTTTTTTTAAAATTTTTTAATTTTTTTAAAAACCCCCCCGGTTTTGAAAAAAGCCCCCTGAAAGGAAATTTTAAATTTTAAAAGGGGAATTAAAAAGAAAATTTTTAAAAATTAATTCCCTGGAAAAAAATCCCCCAAAAGGGAAAACTTTTTTTTTTACAAATTAAAAAAAAAAAAAAAAACTGTTTTTAAAAAAAAAGAGAAAAAAATTGGTTTAAAAACTTAAAAAAAAAAACTTAAAAAAAAAAGAAAAATTTTTTTATCATCAAAATATTAAGACCAGAGACGTTTTCCCTGAGGAGCCGAAAAGATAATTAAAAAAAAACAAAATACCCATCCAAAGTTTCCCTTTTCCCCCCATGGAGGGACTATTTTCTCCCCGAAGAGAGGGGAGGGGAGAGAGGAGCGAGAGGGGAGGAGGGGGAGAAAAGAGGAGAAAAAGCGGGAGGGGGAGAAAAAGAGAGAGGGGAGAGAGAGAGGAAAAAGAGAGAGAGAGGGGAGAGGAGGGAAAAGGAAAAGGGAGAGATGAGGGGAGGTGGGAGAGGGGGAGGAGAAGGGGAGGGGAGGAAGGGGAAGAGAGAGGAAAAGAGAGAAAAGGGAGAGAGAGAGGAAAAGAGAGAAAGGGAGAGAGAGAGGAAAAGAGAGAAAGATGGAAAAAGCGAGAGAGATGAGAGAGAAAAAGAGAGAGAGAGAGAGGAAAAAGGGGGAAAAGGGAAGGGAAGGAGGGGAGAGAGGGGAGAGGGGGAAAAGAAAGGGGAAAAGAGAGGAGAGAGGGAGAGAGGAGGAGAAAAAAAGAAAGGGGAGGAAGGGAGAGAGAGAGAGAGAGAGGAAAAGAGGGGAGGGGGAGAGAGAGAGAGGAGGAGACCGGGGGAAGAGAGAGGAGAGGAGGGGGGAAAAGGGGAAAAAGGAGGGGGGGATTTAGGGGGAGAGAGAAGGAGAGAAGAAAAGAAGGGGGAAGGGAAAAAGAGAGAGAGAGGGAGGGGGAAAAGGGAGAGAGAGGGGAGGAGGGGGGAGGGGAGGGGGGAGGGAGAGAGAAAGACGAGAGGAGAGAGAGAGGGAGAGAGAGAGCGGAGAGAGAGAGAGAGAGAGAAGGGAAAAAAAAGAGAGGGGGAGAGGGGGAGAGAGAGAGAGAGAGGAGAAAAGGAAGAGAGAGAGGGGAGAGGAGAGGAAAAGGGAAAAGGGGGAGGGGGAGAGAGAGGAAAAGAGGAGAGAAAAGAAAAGAAAAAGAAGAGAGGAGAAGGGAGAAGAGAATGGGAGGGTTTGAGAAAGGGGGGAGAAAAGATGAGAGAGGGAGAGAGAAGAAATTTGGGGAGGGACCGGCGAAGGAAAAAAGAGAGGGGAGAGAGAGAGAAGGGGAAAAGGGAGGGGGAGGGGAAAAGAAAAAGGGGGAGAGAAAAGAGATTGGGGGGGAGAGGAGAAAAATGGGGAAAAAGAGAGGGAAGAGAGGAGAAAAGAGAAAAGGGGAGGGGGAGAGAAAAGAGAGGGGAGAAGGGGAGAGGCGAGAGAGAGAGAGAGAGGGGAGAAAGAGGAAAAGAAAAAGAGAGAGGAGAGGAAAAGGGGGAGAGAGAGAGAGGAAAAAAAGAAAGAGAGAGGGAAAAAAGGAGAGAAGAGAAAAATTTTTTTAAAAAAAAAAAAAAAAAATTAAAAAAAGGCGTGGAAAAAATTGAGGAGAGAGAGAGAAGGGGATGGGGGATGGAGAAGAGAGGAGAGCCGAAGGAGGGAGAGAGAGAAAAAGAGGGTTTGAGAGAGAGAAGGAAAAAGGGGGAGGGGGGAGGAAAAGGGGAGGAAAAAGAAAAAAGAGAGGAAAAAAGAGGAGAGAAGAGAGGAGAGAAGGGGGGAGAGAGAGGGAGGGGGAAAGGGGGAGAGAGAGAGATGAGAGAAGGGGAGAGGAGAGGGGGTGGGGGAGGGGAGAGGGGAGAGAAAATGAGAGAGAGGAGGGAGGGGGAAGAGAGAGAGGGGGGAAAGGGGGGAAGAGGGAGGGGAGGAGAGGGGGGAAAGGGGGGAGAGAGGAGAGAGAGAAGAGAGAGAGAGAGGAGAGCGAGAGAGGGGAGAGAGAGGGGGAGAAGGAAAAGAGATGAGAAAGGGAAAAGGGAGAGAGAGGGGAGAAGAAAGGGAGAGGAGAGGGAGAGAGGAGGGGGGGAAGGGGGGGAGAAAAAGAAGGGGGGAGAGGAAAAGGAGAAGGGGGGAGAGAGAGAGAGAGAAGAGGGGGAGAAAGAAGAAGAGAAGGCGGGAAGAAGGGGAGAAAGGGGAGAGGAGGGGCGGGGGAGATGAGAGAAGAGAAAGAGAGGGGGAAAAAGAGAGGGGAGGAGAGAGAAAAAGAAAAGGGGAGAGAAAAGAGGGAAGAGGGAGGGGAGGGGGGAGAGAAAAGAAGGGG
>NC_051428.1:26697584-26702584 GCF_015228065.2 Penaeus monodon | reverse complement strand
TTGTGTCCTTAAAGATAGGATGATGGCCTTGTTGCTGGAGCTAGATTGGTGTTGTTGTTGTTGTTGTTGTTGTCACCTTTTAAGCTGCTTTGTTTGTTGGTTGGTTTGCGCTGTTGTTTTTGTTTTGTAACGATTTCTTTGTAATAATAATAATAATAATAATAATAATAATAATAATAATAATAAATACAGTGTATTATCAATATAATCATAATTTTATTTAGTTGTCCCAAAAGCCAGTTCATTTCAACACACACACACACACACACACACACACACACACACACACACACACACACACACACACACACACACACACAACGTACACACACACACACACACACTCGCGCTCTCACTACTACAACCGACACCAACACACACACACACACACACACACACACACATATATTCTCCTTTAAACGAATGCATTATCTAAAGTCACACGTGATCAAAATTATCTTTGCAACAGTGCATCAAAAAAAATGAAAGTTAAAAAAAAATATATTGGGAATCCGGATCAAACGTTTTCATTTCAGGTAGAATAATTGCCAATAAATAGCTCTTCGACTTTTTTTTAATGAATATTAATATTATTGTGATTATTGTTCTTGTCATTAACTAGTGTCATCATTATTTTCATTACTATTATTGTTACGAGTAATATCATTATCACCCATCATTAGTATCACTATCATCACTATCGTTATCAGTGTTGATTTTAATTACTAATATCACCATTCTTATAATGTTGATAACACGAACAGCAATAAGGATCATCGTTATGATTAACTCTATTATCCTTGTTGTTAATATTATCAGTAAAATTATCATTATCATCTTATCATTATTATCACCATTCTTATCATACCATTACCATTATCTTTCTTATCATATCATTATTACAGCCATTATTATTATTATCATTATTACAGCCATTATTATTATCATTATTACAGCCATTATTATTATCATTATTACCATTACTGTCATTATCATCATTATTATCACGACTGTTATTATGTCCATGAATATAATAATTATTATTTGCATTATCATTATTGTTATCATTACTACTATTATCATCACCGTTATCATTAGTAATATGTTGTCGGTGGCATCACTACTGTCATTATTACTATTATCTAATCATCATCATTACCATCATCATGAATGTAAAGCACTCTTCCATTTTGATAGTATGGAAAAAACACACACACATTGCAAAAACAAGATTATTGAAAATGAGACTACAGTTTCGAAATCCACCTGGATTCCATCTTTAATTTTTGCATTGTGTGTTTTTCCCACTATTACCATCATTGCAATCGTCATTACCACTACCGCAACGCACGCAATCACAGTCATATATAAACCATTACAACAAATTCCACTTTCTAAGACGTGGCACAGTGTTATTTGGAGACGGTGCGTTGTGTACAGCTTCCGTTATTCTATGAAGGTATAATCTCTTGTCTAAATTCGAAGACCATGTTAGCTAATTGGATACGGGTAATGGCGGAGGGGATCGTACAGTAATTAAGGTGGATGTTCGCGTGTGTGGTTGTAAGGTTGTTTAAGTGGTAGTTTCGGGTATAATGGTGTGTGGTTGAGGAATATATAGTAGGGTCGTTGCCGTGCTCTCGAGGATTTGGTTTGTCACTTGTTTTTGCTTTTGTTCGTCTTCTTGTTCTCTTTCAGTCTGCTTAAGGTCTTTTACTCTCCTCTCTCGTCTCTCTCTCTCTCCCCTCTTCTCTTCTCTCTTCTCTCTCTCTCTCTCTCTCTCTCTCTCTCTCTCTCTCTCTCTCTCTCTTTGAAGCCAAATTTGCCCCCTTTGTATATCTATTTCTGTTTTTGTCATTGTCTCTGTGTGTCTCTCTCTCTTCCACAGTCTCTTTCCTCCCCGATCCATCTCACCCTCTAATAACCCCCCCCCCCTCTCTCTCTCTCTCATCCTCATCCTCATCCTCACCCCCTCACCCTCATCCTTCTCCTCCTCCTCACTCTCACTCTTTCGCCTGCCTCTCATTCTTCAAAAAAACAACAAAAAACAAGTAAATACAGACAGCGAAAAGCCCAAAGTGAACTGAATTTAACATTGGGATTCTCGATACACATTTCTCTTCGTGAAAACTTTCCCTTACGCAACACCAAAGGGGAATCCATTGATTTATCTAACATCATTAAGAAGATCATTATCAAATCACCAGCGAATTATTTCTCTTACGAAATAAAGAGAGGCTGGAAACGCACCAATTCTGAAATACGGTTTGGTTTATTTCTGTTCCGGGCGCCATAGGTCTAATTACGAAATAATGATCAGAGAGACATCTGTTCTTACGTAATGTATGTTTATATGAGACCTATTTGGATGGTCAAAGACGTGGCAAAGCGCGCGCAAAAACAAAATTATTGAAAATGAGACTACAGTTTCGAAATCCACCTGGATTCCATCTTTAATTTTTGCATTGTGTTTTTTTCCCACTATTACCATCATTGCAATCGTCATTACCACTACCGCAACGCACGCAATCACAGTCATATATAAACCATTACAACAAATTCCACTTTCTAAGACGTGGCACAGTGTTATTTGGAGACGGTGCGTTGTGTACAGCTTCCGTTATTCTATGAAGGTATAATCTCTTGTCTAAATTCGAAGACCATGTTAGCTAATTGGATACGGGTAATGGCGGAGGGGATCGTACAGTAATTAAGGTGGATGTTCGCGTGTGTGGTTGTAAGGTTGTTTAAGTGGTAGTTTCGGGTATAATGGTGTGTGGTTGAGGAATATATAGTAGGGTCGTTGCCGTGCTCTCGAGGATTTGGTTTGTCACTTGTTTTTGCTTTTGTTCGTCTTCTTGTTCTCTTTCAGTCTGCTTTAAAGAGGTCTTTTACTCTCTCTCTCTCTCTCTCTCTCTCTCTCTCTCTCTCTCTCTCTCTCTCTCTCTCTCTCTCTCTTCCTCTCTCTCTCTCTCTCCTTCGTCTCTCTCTTCTCTCTCTTCTCTTTCCTTCCTCTCTTCCTTCCTTCTCTTTCTGAAGCAAATTTGCCCTGAACATGTTTCATCTTCTATCGGTCAATGCGGGGATCGTACCGTCAATTACGGTGATTACCGTGCCTGTAAGTTTTTATGTTTTCGTATAATGGTTGCTTACTATCATTGTCGTTCCTGCTCTCAGCTTTGCTTTGTCACTTTTTTTCTTTATCCAAAATTTTTTTCGCGACTAAAAGGTTACTGTTTCTCATTCTCCTATATCATTCTCTTCTCTTCTACTTTCCTCTCTCCACCTCAGGATCCATCTATTTCTCTCTCTTAAGTCATTATACTTCACTCAGCGAATTTTTCTCTCTCTTTCTCGACATAAGTGAGGCTGGAACTCCGACCAAATTCTGAATGTTGTTATTCTTTTGTTCGGGCGCCATAGTGCCTTTAATTACAATTCAATTCTTTCCCCGAGACATCGCTCTAATAACACACCCTTCACTGTTTATATGACCCATTGATGCGTCAACACGTCACCGCGCGCGCCTCGCCTCGCGCGCGTGTGTGTGTTTGTCGTGCTTAGTGTGTGTCAAAAGTATAGTAATGGACTGGAGATGTCTGTGTGGTGATTGTGTGTGGTGTGTCGTGACTGTTTGTTGTGAAATGTTCCTACGAGGGACGGTGTGTTGAAGACTTGTTTTTTTTTTTGTTAGACTCTTAAGGATGATTTGTAATCATTCTCTTTGATTTACTTTCACTTAATCAATTTAAATACGTTTTTTATTTACTGTCGGGCCCATAGGCATGTGAAGAATAACTATAAGCTATGTTCTTAGTTATGTTTTTTTGAGAACTAATTTGAGTCCACAAACGGCAACACACCACGCGACCACCACACCACCTCAGCTTAGTTTATCGGCGAGGGCACACACGAGAAAACAACATTCTACGTTAGTTTACTTACTAAGATGATTAATCCAGTTCATCTTTCTTCACTTAATTTATCAAAACCATTCACTTAACGCCAAGCATAAACACACCACACACACACACACACACACACACACTCACACACACACACACACACACACACACACACACACACACACAGGCGAGAACGTAAGATTTACCTACCAAATATCACCCATTGAATATATGTATATCGGAAGAAGCTACGTACATATGTTTCAAAATAGTCCAGAATTCCAACAAATATTTTTAACGCCTAAGGAACGTTACGAGACATGCCGACCATACTCATTCCTCTCAAGCAAACCCATCGTCTAGCAAATTTCCCCTCGTTTACCCTCTCCCCATGACAACCGTTTTGCCTTTCCCCGGAGACCCACCTGGGGAGCTGTTGCGTGATGCCTGCGAGGAAGGACGGAGCGACAAAGGACCACTCGCGACGGAGGCTGATCGCACACTAGTTCACGCTGGAAGTCTCGCTCTCTCGATACTCTGGATTGGAGGGGGCGGGGCTGAGGGGAGAGATGGGGGGGGTATGGTGGATTGAGGGGGAAGGGGGGAGGGGCAGTGGATTCTCTGATGTGGTGGGGGGTGGAGGGGAGGGAAGGATAACGGGGAGGGAGAGAGAAGGGGGTATATTGGATTGAAGGGCAAGGGGCGACAGAGGGAAGGACGGTAGATGGTAAGGGGGAAGGAGGCGATGGAGGGAAGAGGAAGAAGAGGGGAACATGGAAAGAAGGAGAAAAGAAGAGAAGAGCAGTGGTGAGAAAGACGAGAGATAGAGACGCAATGGAAGGAAGAGGTGAGAGAGGGGCAATGGAGGAAGGAGGGGAAGAGGGAAGAAGCGGAAAATACAGAAGAGAATTGGGTGCGAGGGCGAGGAGGGGAGGGAGGGAGGGAGTGAGGGGAACGGGAGGGGAGTGAGGGGAAGAGGGGGAGTCTGATTGGTTTGGGCTGCTTGCGAAATGTCCGTCCGGGTTGAGGGGAGATGACTCCTGGTGGCGAGGGGAAAAGGCTTGGTGGGCCTCAGAGAGCTGGGAGAGCTGAAGT
>NC_051428.1:26655084-26682584 GCF_015228065.2 Penaeus monodon | reverse complement strand
CCTACTTGTTTGTGGATATTGTTGGACGAGGAGGGAATTCTCAAAGTACGAGGCCATAGGAGGAATCACAAAAGATCTAATCCATTTAGCTGGGCTAGAAAGACGAGGGATCGGAGTCGGATACACAAAAAATCAAGGGTCGGAGTGGGAGTCGGAATCGGGTGTTTTGAGTCCCCACTCCACAGTCCTACTGGGTGGGTGACTTACAATGGGCCGAGTCGACAGCAGGCATCCAGGGCAGAGGGTGTTCCGAGTTGTGATCGTGGGTCTGATAACCGGATAAGTTAAAGTCTGGGGCTAGTTGATAAAGGGGCAGGCCTCAATGCCCCAATTAAAGATACAAAATCATTACTGGCCATGGTAAGACGTGCAAAATTTGTTGAATTTGTTGTTTGTCTGGCTCCTAAGCCCCACCCCCCCAACAGTGGCATGGAATTGGTGAGGGGGGGTTCATAACGACAGAAAAGAAAAAATAAGATCATATTTCACTTTTTGTGGATTCAGCCATGAGTTTCCACGCGTTGTTTCTTATTTCTTCATATTTTAGCCAAGTACGATCTCCCCGCGATACAGGATTGTATATTTCAGAATGATATGTTCTTAGCATTGTATTTGTTGCAGCATACTTGATTACTTGACTTTAATGGGTACCTTGTTTATTTGTCCTATAGGAATTTAATTATGATAATGGTCATATACCACTTTTTTTAAGCGTGATACCTCAGCATTTTTACTGTTTAATAAGTCTGTGGTTGTTACAAATATAAAACCATAACCCATGTTCCCACACTTCCTTGACTCCTTTCAATGGATAGAAGCTGGAGTAATGCAATATATTTGCATTTACTTATTTTGGGTGATAGTGATAACTGTACTGATGCTGCTGATAGTGATGTTAGAGTTGAGGTTGAGATTTCCATAATAATAGGTTACTTGAATTCATTAAAAGGCACAAATAATAATTATTTCATCAATGAGACATAATAGAGGTGCTGCATTTCCCTTCACTTAGCCAATAATATGTCACAATTAATCAGTCCTTTATTTTATCCTTTGCAATAACGTTCAGATTCTCCTTCTGCTCAAAATTTTCACTTGCATAAATGAGACATGCAAGTCCCTCCCAAGAATAATTTCTGACCTTTCAATATTTACCCAGAAATTTTCTTTTTAAAAGAACAAGAATCAAAATGTAAAAGACATGGAGTTCATGAAAACATTTGGGATGAAGAAATTCAGTATCTTCAGAGGTTGTGGTATATGATGATGTGCTGCTTTAGATGTGATGATTCCTGTGTTGCCATTTTAGTGATTTTACCCGCTAGATCTAGAGTTTTTGAGTTATAACTTAGCGGGGAAATATTTAAAGTTTACTCAATATTTAACAACTTTTTGAGTCCTTTATACTGGGAAAAAGAGGAGCTTTTACAATAAATCTAGCAGTTTTTAAAGTCCAGTCCAGCACTTTTGTGGAAATATCAAAGGCAACACTGGATGATTCCCTTGTGGGTATTTTATATTGCTACAGGGCCCTATTGGATAAAGGAGTGGCGTATGTCCTCCCTAGAGGCCTGTCCAAGCGGGCATGATCGGCGAGAAAACAAAACATGGTTTGCCCGACCATGAAGTCATCTCTGCTCATGCCCACCCACGTGCCATCGGTTGTGGATGACGACGATAACGATGGTGATGGTAGTAACAGTAACAATAACATTAAACAAATAACAATGATAATGATAAATAAATAATAACAATAATAATAATAATCATAATAACAGCACCTGATTTTTTTCTTAGAAGTAATGAGTGTCCACCCTAAAACACTGTCCAGATGAACAGGTTGAGCACAAAACTCTTTCATTCATGTTTCGACTTTCAAAAATACCATTGCACTTCTGCGAGAAATATTATAATCAAATAAAAATATAAATACAACTATCATGCACTGACGTTAATAAGTGCATTTTGTTCTTAAAAGTTCCAGCATTGCATCCATTGCCAGCTTAGGCCCAGCAATATATCTAAAAGGGATGATGAATAATTCAATGATAATCTTACACTTTTGATTCTCTGATTCAGCACTAAAATTTTTTTAAACCTTTATTTTCCGAAGGTCTGCAAGCTGGCTAGGGCCTCTAGGCTGTGTACCTCCAAGTTCATTCTTTAATTTGGCACTAATTGCATCTAGTATGGACAGCATAGTTTTATATGCATACAGAGCATATGCTTGAATATCAGATTGAGAAAACTTTATGATACTGGTCATTAGCCAAATTCATTATTTTACGAGTTGGGTCAATACAAAATCCCACGTATGCAAAGACAAATATACTGTACTTTGCCCAAGTGGCATTAGTTTCTAAAATATTTTCATTTTTCCTAATTATTAGTGGTTTTTCTTTAACCTAAGTGCAGAGTTTGATGTCTCTGTAGTAGTATAGACAAATTCCTCTGAAGAGAATGTAGGTACCACGCTGACCAACTGGCCTCAAGTACATAGAAATGAATTTGAATGAAGACTTTTATCCATAAGATTAGCAACTATTTTGCTTCACTAAGTAGAATAAAAAATCCTAAGTACTATACAATGGAACTTCTTGCCTTAATATCTTTTCAGATTCATATATGCTGTATGTAGTATCAGTTTCTTCTCGAAATTATACAAGATTCTTGTCTCTTTTTATCGCATTATGTATATTCCCAAAGTTGTCATTTCAAAATAGACATTTTCAGCCAGTTCATTATCTGTCAATACTTTCAAAGAGGCCGAGGTTACAACATAGTAAAATCTGCCATTCTGCATTTCAGATGTCCTACTGTAATTCTGCAGCTGGGTTATACTGTTATGCAAAACTCTAGTATCATTCAGAGGCCTTACTTTTAATGGTAATTCTCTTTCCAAACACAAGAGGATAGATAAATGGGGATAAAACAACAGGGCTAATGGATATGTCTTTGGTTGTCATTATTGTTCATAAAATCATTCTTGTTACATCCTATACTTGACAATTATAATGAAATCATCAATAGACAAAAAGTTTACACAAGGATAATTACTTAGTCACTTAAATCATTCACTGGAAACAATGAGTGAAAACTGAAAAACAGAGGAAGAAAAAAATATATATATATCAATAATTTTCCTGGGAGTAACAAAGTTCTTCTCTTTTTTTAAATTTTTGGTTTTGTTTTCATTCTTCTTCAAGAAAAAGGTAAAATGAAACCACAAACTTTTGTGACTTTCTGCTTAAAATTGTTGCAAATAAAACAAACGATATTAGACTGCTGACATTGGTTGCAATTTTGTTCGTGACTAGGGGGTGGCATGAACAACGGAAGTATCGGGGAGCTGACATGCGCCAGGTCGTTGCGCCGCACTCGAAGTGGGTTGGGGTCATCACCTCTTTACCACAGAATTAAGGTACTCTTCCTTTCTTTTTCTTTTCTCCCTCTATTCATTCTTTTCTTTTTTTTTAATATATATCTTTATATCTGGAGCCTCAGGCTGACCCCAGGACTTCTGTTAGGTGACGTATGACCTGGCTGCTCCCCAAGATTACCGCTACCAAAACATCTATCTCGGTCCAGGCCGCAGACGGCAGAAGAGGGCGCGGCTATGTCCAACCTCCTTCCCAAGCGCTTCCTTGCTGGTGAAGGCGGTGGTGAGAAAAAACAAAAACAAAAAACAAAAATGTCCGCGCTCTCCGCCGGCTGCGATCTCTGCGCCGACTGGGCCACCATCTAGGTTGTACACAAAAATGTTTATTTTTTTTTTTTAACAAGATCTTGGCCTCCTTTTTGGGTGTAATCATAATTAAGAGGGGTTGTTATCATCAATATTCATGATAATTGTGACTATGGTAATTACAAGACTTTTTTTTCCACAGGGCAGTGATTCATAATGCTACCTGTGTTACTTACATGAATGCAATTTGGAGGTTTAGTCTTTTATTATTGGAAAACTACATTATGTAGTTACATCATTACCTTAAGTTTGATTTTTTAAGAAGCCAAACTTCACCTTGTATTTCATGTTTCACAGTGCAACTGCCTTACACATGTTTATATATAAAGTTGTGTAGAAAACTGTTCTTTTGACTGCAACACAACTGAATAATATTTTTTTGAATAATCATTCACTTAAAAAAAAGGAAAATCCATGATTTGTGCTATAGCACCTAAAATGACAAGGAAACCCTTGAAAAAGTTGTCCGGCTTACACAACGCTGAAGACGACGCTGATAATTGCCAAAAGACTAAACACAAAAGTGTCGGTATGTAAGGCAAACGCAAGTGAGAACTTCACGTAGTTATTATGTGACACGTGACAGTCCAGCTGCCTTGGCTGCCTGTCCGTCTTGGCCAGCTAAAGCTATCAATATATAGAACATCTATCACAATAATAATTAAAAGCATACAAAAAGTCACAGCAATTCCAAAGGGCGTCACAATTTCTCCTGAGCCCTCGAAAAATTGGGATCCCTTTAGATTATTAAATAGGCCAAGGCGGACGGACCTGCCATTAAATGAGCAGCTCACATATAGATGAACAAGGGTTTCCAAATGCAAGAGTTGAGAACTGGCCATGTACGGCAGTGTGTGTGCAGTGCACACTCACGCACACGTGCACACACACTCTGAGGCCGGAGTGTGGCCATCAGGTACATAGAACACTCAAACTGTTGTGTCCTTTCTATCCACTTTATCAAAAGTGGTTTCATTCACACTCCTTTTATCACACAATTCCATTCTTCCTTTCCTTTCTAGTTGGTTGTTTGACAATCATAGTTGTGCTGGTAGCACCCTTACACTCTTTTCACACACCACTAACTGTCATTGTTGTCCCTGCCACAACAGCTGACTGGCTACAAAGCTTGGATCAGTATTAACTGGTTTGGTTTTTCTCCACATGCATGCCCATTCCGACGCCCGACTGCTGGGAACTGCTCCCCTGATCACACCACTGTTGTGGGGAGAGCAGTGTGGGGCTTCCAGTTACAGTGAAAACCGTATCTTCCTCCTCGTCATCGTCATCATCTTCTTCCTCATCCTCTTGGGCATGTGTGGGGGCGGTGAGTCAGGAGGCCTCATGTCGGCCACCACACAATCTGCAGGCGACAGCGCATCGGTGACATGCTCGCAGCGGTATGTAGCACCACAAGCACGGCACCAATAAGGATAACAAGGTTAATCCGAGCCACCGTCGCCCGCACAACTCATCCGTCGTGCCTCCAGGACCCCCACATTCACATGGACGGTGAGCAAAGTCACCTTCTGCATCACTCATGCAATGATATAACATACCGTGCGCACAAGAGATGCATGTAAGTGTATCAATGGCTGTACGTACACAGTCTGGTGCGTATTCGCAGCTGCCCCGGGAATTTTTATCATATGTAAAGGTTTCCTGACAGTGCCGACAGCGGGCCTTGATGAACTTTCTGCCTCTGCGGTCTCTCTTTCGCGGCCTCTTGCCATGATTCGTTGGAGGACATGGCTGAGGGTGCGTCGCCCCGGCAAGCTCGAGTTGCTGCTGCTTTTTCAGGGATGCTATACTATCTCTTTTCTCTGCCTTGATGCCCTCCACCACCGGGTAGCTGTATTCATGGTGCATCGTGCACTGCACGTAGGAGTACGTGTCTCCTGTGACCTCGATCTTGTCCTGGTCTTGGGGCATGTCTGGAGGGCTACCCGCCTTGTGGTCGCCATCCAGATCAAGGGGCTTGTCGAGGGGGTTGTTGTTCTGTGGTAATGGAGGCCGGGGCCGGGAGGGGAAGGTGATGCGGTGCAGGTGGTTGGCGTGGGAGTGGCTGTGTGACTGGGGCTGCATCCCGACCGTGGTGATGGCAAGGTTGGAAATGGTGGAGCTTGGAGAAGTGTTTGTTGTTGATATAGCCGTTCCCCCTGCGCTTCCGATCCCCCCCACTCCACCTCCTGGTGGTGGGTAGTGGTGATGGTGGTGGTGGTGGTAGGGGTAGTGGGGGGGATGGTCTGGGGTGGGGAGGGGAGTAGCGGTGGGTGTGTGACGGCTGCTGCCGCAGGTGGTGACCGACCCAGACGAGTTCGTCCGTGACCCATCTCTATCCACCGGAAGATTCACCGCCTGCAAATCACCATCACTGTCAAGGTTGTTTATTAATAACTATGAAAGCTCACCAAAACCTGTCTTCTAAGTCAACACACTCACTACTACAATATCTGCTACAAAATAATAATAATAAAAAAAATAAATATGTGATGGTTATCAAAAACTTTTTTTTAAAGAATCATAATGCATAACAAAGGCAACTGATGGAACAAAACTAATTTTAAAAATAATAATAAATAAATAAAAATAAATAAATCCATGTGTAAATACATCAAAAGAGGCAACAACATATCAATAATAACATAGTCAGCACGAACCATGCAAAATAAATTAGAATTCTCAAAAATAAAAATGAAAAAAAAGGAAAAAGAAAAAAAAGAAAAGAAAAATAAAACAACGAAAGACATATCATAAATGCACAACAAATGCTTTACATCAAACTTACATTCACATTACCCATTGTTAATTTTAGCAAAAAAAATTTTCTTCTCTTTTTTTTAAACCTTAATGCTAGCATAATTCTTATAATTCGTGCCATGACGGACAACAAGATTGCTTTTTATCAACATTTTCCACAGATCTATTTAGATGTTTTTATCTAAATGCCTATAGCTTTTATGGTTGCTTTTAACACATGGATCATTCAGCAACATCTTAAATATATATATATATATTGTAACCACAATCATGCAATGAACTTTATATCATAATTTTTTTCTTTTTCAACTGTTTCCTAGAACTCTTCACAAATTTAATTAAACTTAGTTAAGTACTAGAACAGATAAAGTAACAAGAAATACAATGACATAAACTTATGCAAAGATAAAGAGCAAGAGATAACAAAGAGAAGAAAGAGAAGTCTTTTTGTACTGGTTTTGAGGAATCAAGAGATCAAGCTGAGAAAAATGTATTTCAGAATAACGATAATACGTATCTTCCCGTCAAGTAAGAAGCGAAGAAAAAGCTGCTGCAGAGTTCCAAAAGGGAAGAAAGAAAGAAAGAAAGCAAAAGAAAATACTTTTAGAAAGCCTATACATCTACTTGTTTATCCAAAATTACCAAGTTATGCCTAAAACAAAAAAGAGATTTATAACATTTACATATCCTCATGAAAAGAGACCAATACATGCAAATAAATACAACTTGTTTTTTATAAAAGTGAATAATCTTATCAAGAAACCAAACACAAACCAAAACACAGCATTCAAAAATACAAAAACACACATCTTCAAGGACTCGAACACTACAAGCGCATTCACTTCCTCGTCTCACCTTAACACTGCTCTGATCTCGGCTACCTTTCCTTACTACCTTACCGCAACTCTTAAGCCTCCGATCAACAATCCTAAGGAGTCATTAAGGTTTCCAGGGCATGGGATGCACTATCAATGACTCAAAAACAATAGTATGAATGGGGCAGGGCTCTCACGGTGTGTGTGCAAGACAAAGGGAGAGAAAAACATACGAGAAGAAAACAAAGTAGAGAGGAAACAGAAAAGAGTTTAGGGGCTGATGTGGGGAAGATTTTAAGAAAATTATGAAAGAAAAAAGGGAGGGAAGGAGGAGAAAGAGGAGGGAAAAAAGGGGAGGGGAGGAGGAGGAAGAGGAGGCTAAGAAGAAAAGGAAAGAGGAAGAGAAAGAACAGGAGGAGAACAATGAGGAGGAAGAGTAAGCAGAATGAGTAAACTGACACAGAAAGGAAAAATGTGATATGAGGGAGAAAAAAGATAACATAAAAAAGAGAGCGAGATGAAAAGAAGAAATTTGAAAAAAAGAGGCTAATATTAACCACTTGATGCTGGGCACATGCACCGTCCACTCAAGCTTTGGCTCGTCAAGCTTGGCTTCACAAGCACATCATCAAGAAATTGAATTCTAGGCCTACCTGACTGCACCTGTTTGCCCCATTCCTTGAATCTTTTAGGAAAGTCATTTCTAATATTATTAATATCATTAACAATACTAATACTAATAAAAACTTTTCTTTCCATATTTTCATAGAACAAGGTAAACAGGTGAGAGAGATCAGGTAATCCTATTAATTTACTTCTTGTTAAGTAAGCACTTGTGGAGCCATCCCTGTATAAACATAATAAACGAAACTCAGAGTGGACAGGGCATCCATACATGCCCTCCCAGTGGACAGGGCATCCATACGTGCCCTCCCAGCACCAGTAATACATTCACTGACATTCCCATACCAAGACCATGTTAGTACCTACAGATACAAATACAAGGAGAAAACAACAACAACAAAACTGGATGGTGCACTAATAGCCAAAAACTACAAACCTAAATGTTGTTTCGTGGGCAGAAATATGAAAAAAGAGAAGAATAAAAGGAGATGAAGAAGAAATAAAAAAAAGAGAATAAGAACAAGGCAAAGAAGAAAAAGTGGAAGAGATAAAGATGCATTACAGCGCACTCACCATGAAAACGTTATCATCACCGACATCTACGTTCAGGCCATGACGATAGGATGGAAAGTCGTTGAGACCTGTGTGTAGCAATTTGCGTTAGTTCCTTCGCTGTGTAAAGCTCTGGATAAAATTATAGAAAGCGGTTGTATTATTGCCGCTGTGTAAAATCTTTATTAGAGTTTGATCTTGTTCTTCACTGTTCTCTGGTGGTATTTTAAATATCAGCAGTAATCTCTGCATTTTAAACAAATAACTTTTGTCAGTAACAAAGGGGCTTGTAGTAGCTGAAAAAAGTTAGCATAACTTCGAAGTTGCTTTAACATTTTAACAAATTAGACTTGATTATTTGATTTTAAAATTTACTGATGACACTCACTGGAACAGCTTCATGTGCAGCTAATAAGAAAATTCTTTTTTATGACTTAGTTAAAAATTGGAACATAACAAAATTATAGTCCAATAAGATTAAGTTGTATATATTTTAATTATAAAAGGAAAAAATAAAATAATAATAAACAAAAATATAAATAATTTCAAAACTATGACATCACTAAGGAAGTAAATCCAATAATAAAATGTTAAATAAATACAAATGAACACAAATGAAGTGACAGAGAAAAAAGGAAACAATTTTGGTGTCGCTTTTTATAAACAAACTAAATTACACACTAAGAAAGCATAATTATTCACTAAGGTATTTTATACATCCTTCTAAAATACTTCACTTACAATACTCTAACCGAAAACACCATTACTAATCACAGCATATATGAACTAGAAACTATTCAAGTAAAAGGTCTCCATTTACTGATAATTACGTCAACTACATATCACAGAGTCAAACATTGCAGTAATAACAGTAATAGTAAGAGATTTTCATAGCTTAAAGCAGCAGCTCATAGCATGCTTGGTTACTATAAGATTCAGGCTTTCAGAAGTGTTTATCTTCGTGTGTGTCAATTTTTTTTAACCGAACTATGCCGAGAATGCATCACACGCTTACTGTTCATAGTGATTTTCTCTTATTAATTTGGTTTACACCCAGGTGGTTCCCAAAGCACACAGTTACTAAAGAGTAAATTACTATGCTACCTGAATTTCCATGAAGACTTATTTTTATCTTTATCATTATTGCTTATAACTTTATAATGTTAATAACAATACTCATAAAGATATAGTAACAGAAAAAAGATCCCTAGAAAATGGGCCCAGCTTGACTCCTTGGTGACTAAGCACTCGTGAAGACATCTGTGTGAACAAAAATGAATAAAACAAAACCACAGTGGACAGTGAACAGACTGCACTAATGGATCAATCACTACACTCCTCTTCACAAAGACTGATACATAGACACCTCTAATGCAAAAGCAACTCATCACATACAGAATGAATCTATTTGATGACACAACAGTCCTAAAAACATCCAGGATTTCATTTTTCATTTAAGAGATACTGGATTTAGAAACTGTTATTTTGTCTCTTTCTAAAAATGTACAGTACTTCATGTTTTTTTTAAATAATTTTTTTTTTAAGTAACTAGTAGTTTAAAAAAATATCTATCTATCACAAACTGTGCAAATGCATTAATACTTTAATTTTCTTACAAGCACTCTTGAGTGAAAAGACATGCACTTACAACCATAAATGTACATGAAATAATAATGAAGGAAATTATACCCTACTGCCAAATGTCTAACCAAGAATAATATTCTTTTTCACTTAAAATTCCCCATAAAGAGGGATACCAAGAAAGCAGAGAAAGTTGCATATAGGCTAGTCCCTTAAATCAAAATTTCCAAATCAAGAAATGATATTAAACCTGATGGACCTTTTCCTCTTGACCATAAAAGGGATAATCTGTGCCTACAAATTCCTTTACCAGCAAGAAACCCTCTTTGTATGCCATTTAAAGGTTCGTGAATGAGACAGTCCAACCACCAAGTTACACAAATCACAACCATCTCCCGTTGTAAAAATACTTACCACAATTTTTCCAAGGAGAAGCAGCATTGAAGAAAGAGCACATTAGCAATGGCATACAATAAATGTATATAGATAAAAAAAAAAAAAGTATATATGTACGAGTCATAGTGCCTATGAACATAAAAACTGTCTAGATCTCTTCATTTCTCAATGACAATATACAGAGGCTGGACATATATAACAAATAATGATTCTCATTAACATGTTTCCCATACAATGGATAACTGACGCCCTACTTCAACTACATGGAATATAGTGGTTTCAATGCATTTTCTGGTGAGTAAACATTAAGCAAGGAAAGCTCATTGTCAAATACATATTCTTCAAAGAAAATAATTAACACACATATTTACATGTGTTATATTTCTGTTCTAAAACCATGGGATAATGTCATACTTAAGAAAAGGAAATAATTTCTAACTGCTACTAACTATAAATTTCTGATTAATACTTTAGCATTAAAATATATAACTGTTTAATTCCATAGCACATCTAATGTATTTCGAACAAATCAGCAAAAGCAAGCATTTTGAGATTCCTCCATATCTAATCCATAAACAGCAACTACATGGCTAATATCACATAGAATTAATAAAAAAAAAAAAAAAAAAAAAAAAACTCACCAAAAGGCATTTTATGTAAATATTTTAAAAACCAATAATCTGAGAATAAAATTATATATACACAATGTGATTACATATTTTCATTCTCCACATTTCCAAACAAGTATGGAGCATAGTTATATTTTGATGGAAGTGCATAATGTTCTCTGCAAATATTTTGCAAACACACAAGGATTAGAAAGTTACTTGTTATTTGTAAACTCTATCTACCCACCCAGGACATATAAATATTGTAGAAAAAACTGCAGGTCAGCACCAATACCATAGAAAATGTTTTCAATTGAAAAACTGGCAACAAAACATAATTTTGTGATTTGTAAAGAATCTAGGAGGAATTGCCAGAACTTGTAACCCTAAGAGACAACACAGGATCTTATAAATGGTAATAAAAACCCTCCCCAAGCTAAGAAAGCGTTCATGCTGCTTTCCTACGACAGAAGGTCACCCAAAATCACACCCTCGTCTAATCCGCTGCCAGGATCAGGCGATGCAGAAAAAACTGGGCTAAAAAATCTAATACAAAATCAAGTAAATATATAAGAAAACTGAATTCTCCTTAAAGGAAATGCAGTTGACAGCTTAGTCCTAATTAGTCCCAAGGGTGTCTTTCCATGAAACAAGGTTCTCGGAAACTTTAACTAATGATCTCTCTATTTGTCACTATGTACTATGCATATGCAGACTTTGCAAAACACAAACTTTGATATGACAAGTCTAAATGTCTTGATTTTCAATATGCAAGACAACTCCTCATATTGGATAAACAATGAAAATAATTATTAAAAATTATATACCTCATAATGGATAAACAATAAAATTAATGATTAAAAATTAAACGATAATAAAATTATGAAGATGATGGTGATGATGAGGAGGATTACAACTTGATATCTTCAACTATAACTAGATGATAACAATAACAGTAACAGTAACAATAACAATAATAATAATAATAAAAATAATAATGATAAATATAATAATAATAATAATAAATAATAATAATAATAACAATAACAGTAATAAAAATAACAATAACAATATTAATAATAGTAATAATAATAACAGAGAAAATAATAACTATAGTAATAATATAATAACAATAATAATAACAATAACAATCATAATAATAACAATAAAAATAAGAATAAATTGTGGAAATTAACAATACAACATGCCGCTGATAACACAAAAAATAAATAAATAAAATAAATAAATATATATATAATATAAATCCAACAATAATATGAATGATACTGAATTAAAGAGTAAAAGAAAAAAGCGTTTAGTTCTCCTTCTAGCAAAGAATCACTCCATAACAGCATGAAATGTTAAATGAAGATGCAGTTTTCTTGTTGCTATGAATTTATTCCACATGACTGCAAGATAATGAGTTATAAGAAGTATGCAAATGGTAACATTGCAAGTTTAATCCTGCATGCAAACATACATACATAAATTCACATGAACATAATATTAGTGACAAGCAAACTGAAAGAGAAGAAAATGGAAAGGGAAAGGGAGAGGGGGAGAGACAGTGAGAGGGTGAGAGAGAGGAGAGAGTGAGAGGGGAGAGAGAGAGTGAGAGAGGAGAGAGAGAAGATGAGAGAGAGAGAGAGAGAGAGAGAGAGAGAGAGAGAGAGAGAGAGAGAGAGAGAGAGAGAGAGAGAGAGAAGAGACAGAGACAGAGACAGAGAGAGAGAGAGAGAGAGAGAGAGAGAGAGAGAGAGAGGATAGGGATGGGGATGGGGAGAGGAGGGGAAGGGAGAAGAAAGAGGAGAGCAAAGGGGAGGATAGACTGAAAGAGCAGCATAATTCTTACAATAAAATTATATAATCATAATGCATATGTTTTTTTGGTTTTATCTTATGTACACCAAAAATATTTCTAAGCAAATAGGTTAGTCAAACATCCAGATTTCTTATATGTCAAAACCAGTTGTTTGTGTTTTGTTGTGCTTTAGTAAATCATTCACACATAATTTAATTGTGCAATGAAAGACTTTTAAAGAATAGTGGTGTATCCATCAAAGCTGTTTTCATTCATTATAACATCTTCAAGCATAATGATTTAGGCAAATAACATATATCTGTAACATAAAAGTGACACAGCAATGAAGAAAAATTCCTAGTAGAATACAAAATCAATAAAATAAACACAGTAAAAAAAAAAAGAGAGAAAAAAAGAAAAAATATAGTACATGCTATTGCCATGCACTACGGACATATGCAAGAACAAAGTTGAACAGAACTGTCAAAAAAACTTCTTTTTACTGTTATTCCAACAGTTTCATCACAATTTAATGTCTTAAATGTAACTCCTTCAGGAAACTCCTCATTTTCTTACAGTCCTGTCATGTCCAGATTTCATGCGTTTTTCTTGTACTTATTGGAAGTTTCATGTTTTATATCTTAAAAAAATAAAAACTGGTACGAGAACACTGCGCTGGTTTGCATTTACACACCTTCTAATAGATCTTCAACCGCCATTCGTACGCCTTTGTCAAATGCTCGAGCATCGGCGGCCGTTTGAAAGGTTAGTCCGAACTTTTTGTCTCCTGTCTTCCAGTGGTGAAAGGTAGGCATGACTTTGTTGTATTCAAAATCTTTCTTTATTGTACAACTCAACACTACCTGTAAGCAGACAAGAAAGAATGTGATTAAGTAAAAATTTACCACAAACTTTGGATTTCATATATTATATATACACATATATATTCATATCTTACATATACGTATGCTCTCAACCCTGGACTATACTTCCTTAACACATAAAAACATACTCCTTATAAAAGTCCTTACTCTCAAATATTAATTACATAACACTGATCAAATATCTAACACCTAATTCCTTTACTTGCAAATGACAAGCCCTAATTGTCAGAGGAATCGCACCACACACTGCACAATACTTACTGATTGATCGGATAATCTCTTCCCATAGATAAGATACTCATGTTTGGAGTCGTCAAGGTCGGGTTGGGTGACACGCTTCCGGACAGACACATTGGAGAGGCCACCCCCACCCATGGGCAGCCAACCCCCAGTGCTGTCATCACGCATCATCACCTGAGCACGCACTCGAACCAAGTAGTTGCCGCTGAAAGAGGGGAGGGTACATTAGAAACAGGGAGAATGTAAAATGGTGGTGCTTGAAAACATCTTGTACTGATACAAAGATTACTGTCAGTTCAAAGGAAATGACATGTAAGCAGATATACACCTACAGGAACACAGAAATACAGCAATCAGGACATACAAAGGCCTAAACTGACTGAACTAATGAATAAACTTTGAAATAAAAAAAAAATCACACAAATAAATTCTGAAAACACCTATATTATATTCTTCAACTGCTCTTTATGCAGCATAGTATCTGGTAAAAAGGACTTTGAATTCTGACTTATCAAAATGAAAAATCAAAAAGTACATCAGCATAAAATATATATATATATCATCACTCTAAAAACAATTGCTGACTTCAACTCACTCTACTCAGCTATTATTCATCTTTTACTTTTTTTTTTTGGGGGGGGGGGGTGTATACCATACTGAATTACATTTCACTTACAAATTACAAACCAAAAGACCACTCACCATAAAAAGAATTATTTTTAACACACGATAACAACCATGACGTCGCCAGATACACTGTGAGAACCTAAATTAACCACATGCCACTGGGGAAAATGCTGTGCTCATTTAATTTTTTTTTGTGAAATGTCTCTGTACATAGATGGCTCTGCTAGTACTCAGCCACAAAAGAGTTAATTAGTAGACCTTGTGACCTTACCTAATTTCACCTTTCCTTGAATTGGCATAAAAAATGTATTTTTTACTAATGCTATGAATATCGATGGTGTTATTTTTGTTATAGACATTATAATTACTATAATGTTATAAATATTAGTAACAGAAAAATAAGATAATGTAAAATATTTTCATAATTCAAGGAAAGGAGTAAACGGGCGAGACAGGCAGTATTCATAAAGCTCACTGGTGACTTAGTACAAGTGTAGCCATCTATGTGTAAAAACAATTAATAAACTCACAGTGAGTATGGCATGTACGTACATGCCATGGCCATCGGCACTGGGTTAATTTTCTTTTTTCAGTGCAAGATCTGGGTGGTGTGAGCCATCCTCTGCCCTGTAGTTCATCACCAGGAAAATGTTTGATAAACCACATTTTGTGAGAGAATATCTCACAGAGTTGTATTTTGCAAATGAATTGTTATACTTCTATTTCTTATTCCTCAATAAGCTTAGTAGACTATATAAAATATAAAAACTGAATTGGAGGGTTTAAAAGTCTGCATGCCATGTCTGGAGTGAACATCCTGCACTTAGAGCTAATATATTGTAATGCAACTCCAAAGCTCTATTCACCGGCATTAAATTTCTGGCAATGTGTATTTCCTTGTGTATCAAAGCCACCAAAGTACTGAAAATAGCTTCATTTACCATTTGAGTATCATTTTATCCTGACAACAGAAAATCTATTGATATTTAGAAAAACAGGTCATTTTGGAAAATACAGCAAAATACAGGTTCAACGTAGCCTTCTGATAGTCAAATTCTAATTATCAAATTAATTGCAATAATGAAAAAGTGATTACTTCGTACAACTTTGATATCTTTGCACCTGCCAGTATTAATGGTAATTTATAAAAAAAAAAAAAAAAATTACCGACAACTTGATGAAAAGTTCTATTCTGACAAGGCATAAAATGGCATAAAATTGTCGACTCAATTCCACACTGATCCAAATCTGCACAGAAACCTCAGCACTTGTGACAATAAAAAAAGAAGACTAGCAATACCAAAAAAAAAAAACATGAAAAATAACCAAGAAACCCGCCTCATTCCTAAAAAAAAAAAAAAATACACGAAAATACATAAAAAATACAGCACAAGACCCACCTGCCGCTGGACGAGAGTCTGAACCAACGCACCATTCTGCCGCCGCAACTCTGGTCTTTATTCATATTACTTAAAACAATCTTATGGCTTTACTGATATTCACTCTCCCACACCGGGAAAACTCAATGCACTCAACCTCGACCTGTTTCTTTTCCTTTTTCTTAAGTATCTCTTCACACACACGACACACAAGTACACATAGAACAACCGCAGTCACACATAAATATTTCTTTTCTCTTACACATATATCACAGTAATGAGTCACTGGTTACCAAGAGTGTACTGTTCTGGCCTTCCCTCCGCATCACGTGTAATGACACCGAAATGACATCTCCCTCGAAAACGTCGCTTTCGGGTGTTCCTTCGCTGTGTCCCGAGGGCGCCTCTCCCCTCGCCGCACGTCCCGAGTCCTCCTCACTGTATCCCGCGAGCGCACAAGGTCGACCTCGAACCTCCCTCGTCCTCGATTCGTCTCTCCCCCTCCCCTTTTCAATCACACCCCTCACGACGACCTCAACCGACGGCGACGACGACCTGAACCCGCGACGACCCGCAGCGCTGACCACCTCCTCCTCCGTCGAGCACCTTACAAGCACAAAGGAAGTTCCCGGAGCCCACAACGCGAAACCGGAAGGGCTTAACTGGCGGAGGAAATGCCCGGATGCCCGTGGGCGGAAGCGGCCCGAGATGGGGGGGTATGGGGGTAGGGTAGGGTTATGGGGGAGGGGGGAGGGGAGGGGAGGTGGGGGGGGGAGGGTGTGGGGAAGAGCGATGGTGGTAGGGGAGGGGGGGGATAGTGAAGGCGATAGTGCGGGTGAGAGATGATGGTTGATGGTGAGGATGAGGGCGAGAGTTGATGGCGATAGTGAGGGCGATGATTGATGGTGATAGTGACGGTTGATGATGATGGCGAGTGATCGTTGGCGGTAAAACTGATGGTGACAAAGTGTGTGTGTGTGTGATGGAGAAACGGAGGGAGATGGAGATGAGGGTGAGAACGATGGTTGGTCGTCCACGCCCTGTTCCGTGCAGCCATAACCGACTCTTTCTATGGGCTATGCTCTCTCTGTCTGTCTCTGTTTCTGTCTCTGTCTCTGTCTCTGTCTCTGTCTCTGTCTCTGTCTCTGTCTCTGTCTCTGTCTCTGTCTCTGTCTCTGTCTCTGTCTCTGTCTCTGTCTCTCTCTCTCTCTCTCTCTCTCACTCACTCTCACGTGTTTAATATTGTATGCGTGTGTGTGTTTTCAAAGAGCATGCCTGTGTATGTACGGTTTTACATGAGAGAAAGGAGAGAGAGAGAGAGTTAAGAATGCCCCATGTGACTCGTGTTGTAGAGGCATAAATAGCTGCCATTTTTTAAAAATATAACTCAACGATTTTTTAAAAAGTTTCCACGCGATTTTTTATTACTATAAGAATTAAACGACAACCGAAAAGATCTACTCTCCCAAATTCATTGGATTTATCATATATATTCTTTTTTTATCAGAAGAAGGATCCCCATAGACGAAACGAAGGGAAAAAAGAGAGAAAGAATAGAAAAAGGGTCGGAAAAAAGGGATGAACACGTAATGGCAACATCAGGTGAATGAATCGCGTAGTTCTTGGTTGGAAGAAGGGAGGGGGAGGGGGGGGGAGGGGGAGAGATGAAGAGTCATAAATTTTGTTTTCTTTCAGGATATCACGAAAGAAACGGACACGGCAAAGCAGGAAATTTCACATTTTTTATTTATTTATTTATTTTTTTTTTTTTACCGGACATTACACCAGCAACGCCTCTGAAATCCGCAAGCATATCGGAGAATCTGACTTCCGTTCTCGAGAGAAAAAAAAAAACAAAAAAAAAAAAAAAAAAAAAAACATCTTTGACGAGAAAAAATTCCCATTGCGAAGGAGACTACGGGAAAAAATAAAACAAAATATCTCGGAAAATGACACATCGCGCATGAAGAACAAAGGATAAATATGGCAACACAGCCGAGTAAAAGCGCGGGAAACTCATCTCCCGGAAGATGGGGGTTGGGTTCCGCGGGGGAGGGGGAGGGGGGATGGGAGGAGGAGGGGGGGTGAATGGGAGGAGAGGGAGGGTGGGTGTAAATGGGGGGGAGGGGAGGGGAGGGGGAAGGGAGGGAGGAGGGTGTGAATGGGGGGAGGGGGAGGGGGTTGGGTTCGGCGGGTGAGGGAGAGGGAGAAGGGAGGAGGGCGTGAATGGGGTGGGGGAGGAAGGGAAGGGAAGGGAAGGGAAGGGAAGGGAAGGGAAGGGAAGGGAAGGGAAGGGAAGGGGGATGAGGGTGGGGTTGAGTATCACTTGTGCCAACTAGTGAATAAACCAAACCATAAAAACGGACGATTTTAACGGAAACCCCCACGCTGAATATTTCAAAGCTAGATAAAACACACACACACACACACACCACACACGCACACACACGCGCGCGCACGCGCGCACATAAAGCCTCCCACAACACGGACTAATCACACCCGCAAAGACAAATAAACAATCCCCTTTAAATGCGCATAAAAAAAATTATCGAAACTGTTAGCCGCCAAGAACCGGAAGAAGTGACGTAGCGGCGGGAGACAAAACAGACGCGTATTTTGAAGGGGTGATGGGGAACGCTCAATTTCTTCCTCCTCTTCCCTTCCTCGCCCCTCTACTTGCTCGGGTAAATGGATAAATGGCCGGAAAACCCGACGAGGAAGGAGAGGAGACGAGAGGGAGAGGATGGGAGGGAGGGCGGGAGGGAGGAGAGACATACACGCACGCACGCACGCACACTCGAAATCTTAAAGGAAGAAAAAAATATATATGCGCCATCACAAACCGGCTCAATTGTCACCCCCTCCCTTTCTCCCTCCCTCTCTCTCTCTCTCTCTCTCTCTCTCTCTCTCTCTCTCTCTCTCTCTCTCTCTCTCTCTCTCTCTCTCTCTCTCTCTCTCCCGTGCATCTCCGACAAACGCGGTAAAAAGGGAAAACAATGGGGAAGGAACAGAGAAAGGATAGAACGAGAGAGAGAGAGAGAGAGAGAGAGAGAGAGAGAGAGAGAGAGAGAGAGAGAGAGAGAGAGAGAGAGAGAGAGAGGGAGAGGGAGAGGGAGAGGGAGAGGGAGAGGGAGAGAGAGATGAGAGAGAGAAAGATAGATAGAGAAGATAGCTGTCGCCTTCACTCCTTCAACAGTCTATACAAATAAACACCATTCACACCGATATATAAAACCCAGCATCAAGCACCATTGCATATCTCTCCCTCTCCCTCCTTCCCCCCTCCCTCCCTCTCCCTCTCTCTAACATAAGCCAAACACTAGGAAAGGAAGCCCATGTAGGCTTTGTGGGGGGAGGATGGGGGTTGGGGTTGCAGATAGTTAATTCAAGGTGCACAGATTGTAAAGGGAAAAATTACGTGTGTGTGTGTTTGCGCGCGCGTGTGTGTATACATGTATAATTATTTAACAATAAATATCAACATCAGCTTAATTCCGGTCACCCCCAGAGAGGAAAAACAAAATGAACAACAAGAAAAAAACTGGACCCCATCTCGCGGTAAGCGCAGAAAACACGACGCGCGGCGCCTTCTGAATGCTATGACGCAACAGCCTCTCGTTTTCTCTCGGGCCTCCCGGCGCACGCAACTCCGGCCTCTTGCGTTACAGGGGAGGGGAGAGGAGAGGGGGGGGCAGGGAGAGCGGGAGGGGCAGGGAAAGGCGCAGGGAGGGGAAGGGAGTGGAAGTAGGAAGGAATGGGATGGAAAGAAGGGGAAATAAAGAAAGAGAAAGAGAGGGGGAAGGAGAAGGGAGAAGGATGGAGGGATGTAAAGAGACTAGAGCAGAGAGTGAGAAGAGAGAGAGAGAGAGAGAGAGAGAGAGAGAGAGAGAGAGAGAGAGAGAGAGAGAGAGAGAGAGAGAGAGAGAGAGAGAGAGAGAGAGAGAGAGAGAGAGAGAGACTAGGAATGCGGACGAAATGCTTCAACACGTAGTTTGCTCGACACACCCACTACATACATACTATTGTCACGCAAGGCTGGTGAAGGGGTTGGGACAGTGGGCCTTAGGGTAGCTGGGGGTGGAGGGGGACTGAATTCATCTTGGGAGCACAAGAAAATATACTGGAGCAACAGAAAAAAAACATTTTAAGTTGAGTTAACGCAAGTACGCTTCATATAACAAGAAAAAAAATATAGACAATGCAAACGGACACTGGCAAAAGACACCTGCGTATAAAACCGCAACCCAAAATATGGACTTAACGAACAAGCCAAAAAGCCGCCATCATTTAATAGCACTGTGTCTGTCTACGTTTGGTCTAAAATAATTCTAAATGGGGGCCTAGAAATCACGCCGGCGACGGGGAATACCTGACCTGACCTCATCTTAAGTAAGAGGTTAGTCAGGTCATGAAGGGTTTAAAGTATGCTAGATATTCTATTAAAAATATCGAAACCAATTCTACCAGCAATATTCACATGGGGTGTCTGGCTCCTTGCACGGGATAGCGTTTATATAGGATTTCATTACACAAACTTTAATTCTAGACTGTTTAGACGGATATCCTGAATGAATGTTTTATGTATGCACGCATACACAAAACACCATCTTTACTACATACATAAACCCCTTATTTACACACAAAAAACAGCTTACTTGCATACAAAAACACTCTTTACTTACAAACATAAAATACCTCCTTACTAGCATACATAAAACATAATCTTTACTCACATACATATAACACCTCCTTACTTACATACATACATACATACACACGCACACACACATAACTACAGCAGCCTGATTGCACAGCCCTTCGCTCGCTCGCCCCCGCGTCGGGACAGGCAGCATCCGGCAAAAGTCTTCTATCTGAGAGCTGCCTTGGGATGGGCATCTCAAGAGGGTCTCTTTTGGCGCGGGTGGATGATGGGGGGAAGGGGGGGACCCCCACAGGCACGTTTCCGGTCCCAGCAAGCACCGACACTATCCATGTACACATTACACAACCAGACACACATGGCGTCTCCTTAGCGCGGGTGCGATAGGAAAGCTTTTGTTGCGAGCGAGCGCTGTTCTCCTTCTTCCTCTTCTCATTCTTCTTTTTCTTCTTCTTCCTTCTTCTTCTTCTCCTCCTCCTCATTCTCAGTCTTCTTCTTCCTCTTCTTTTTCTTCGAAGTCTTCGCCTTGTCTCGTCGCCGCTTAGATACGGGAGCTATCTACGTCGTTTTTAAGAATGGACGCGTGTGAATGATTTGCGCGATGAATGAGTGCGTGCGGAGTGGACGTGTGTGAATGAAAGCGAGTCAATGAATGAAAGAGTTAGTGAAAGTAAGTGCTCGAGACAGAGAGAGAGTGGGGAGGGGGGGTGAGAGAAGAGGGGAAAGAGGGGAGAGGGAGAGAGAATGAGAAAGAGAAAGGAGGGAGAGAGAGAGAGAGAGAGAGAGAGAGAGAGAGAGAGAGAGAGAGAGAGAGAGAGAGAGAGAGAGAGAGAGAGAGAGAGAGAGAGACAGAGATTACTCACACAAACAGACAAGCTCCCTTTCAGAAATCATCGCGGATAAACATACCTTAGCTTGCCTTAAACCAACTACGGATATCAATACTCAGATACCTGGTCTGGGGAGGGGAAAAAGAGAGATAGAGGGAGCGAAAGGGAGGGGAAAGAAAGTGGAAGGTAAGAGGGGAGACGGGGTTGGGAGTTAAGAGACAGGGGGGGGGGTGATAAGGCAAGGGGAGGAAAGGGGTAGGGTGAGGCTGGAACAAGTAGAGATTAAACATCAAAATACGGGCACTGTTTGGCAACTGAAATCTTAATCTAACAGGCCATTCAGGTAGAAGATGACGTAAAGGAAGAGGGAAAAGAAGGACGGAAGGCACGAGGCTGGTGGGAGGGAGGGAGGGAGGGAGGGAGGGAGGGAGTGAATGGATGGATCGGCGAATGAGCGCGCGCGTGTGAAAGGGAGGGAGGAAAAGAAAAAGAAAGGCGGGAGACGGGAGAGAGGAGGAAGGAATTACGAGAGGATGATGGTGGAGGAGGGGCGGAGAGAGGGAGGGAGAGAGGGAGGGATGGAGGGAGGGAGGAGAGGAGGAAGGAAGGAGGAAGAAAGGGAGGAAGGAAAGGAAGAGAGAGAGAGAGAGAGAGAGAGAGAGAGAGAGAGAGAGAGAGAGAGAGAGAGAGAGAGAGAGAGAGAGAGAGAGAGGAGAGAGAGAGAGAGAGAGAGAAAAGAACAAAGAGATAAAGAGATAGATAGATAGATAGATAGAAAGATAGAGAGAGAACGAGAAAAAAGAAAAAGAAAAAAAAAGAGAAAGAAAGAAATACAGCGAGAGAGAGCAAGCCTAATCAGGAAGAGGAGAAGTACAGGGAACGGACGGGAAGGAAGGAGGAAGGAGGGAGGAGGGAGGAGCGAGGGAAGGAGGCAGGGGCACAGGAGGGGTTCGCGAGAGGGGGGGGGGGCAAAGAATCTCATTCATCACGGAATGCGGCCGCCGCTCTACCTGCTGTTACTCACGCCCTGGTCAAGTCAGCGAGAACAGAGGCTGAAATAATCCGCTTCTGCGCTCTGACGTAAATCCCCCCTTCCGATTCTCTCTGGAGGCAATGACGACAACAAGAGTAATTATGAATTGTCAATCATTCTTCAAATAAAAAGTAAAAAAAAAATATATAAAGAAGTTTCGCTGCAAATAATCGGTTAATTGAGTCTACTTGTACCTTTCTGGGGGGTGTTTAAGACTACAAGAACATTGGCTTTCCAATTCATTTGCATACATTTTTAGTTGCTGCTTGAATATTGTTGGAAGTTAGGAAAATGTGTGATGCGGTAATAATACATGACCCTTATGGTGGGTGGTGGTGGTGGTGGTGGTGGTGTCGTGGTGGTGGTAATCACAAGGACACTCAATAATAACAATGATGATGATGATGTTAATAACAACAATAACAATCTTCATGATCAAATTAATAATAACAATAATTACAATAATAATAGTAAATAATAATAATAATAATAATAATAATAATAATAATAATAATAATAATAATCACTACCAAATAATGACTAACAGTAATATCAATAACGATAATAGTAACTTTTTGATAATAATGACAACATTAATAAAGACAACAATGGTGATGCTGATAATAAACCAACAATACTTAAAATAAAGATATACTAATAATGAAGGTAATGACATTGATAATCACAATTAAGGTAATGATGATAATGAAAATAAGGATACCAGGCCTACCACCTATTACTTACAACAAAGATTATTTTCCATTATGATAAGTACTAATATCAACAACAATAATGCTAATATTCCAGAAAACTAATATTACTACTGATGATGTCGATGACGATGATAACAACAATAATAAAAAAGCAAGAGTAACCGTATTAACATTAAAATGATGATGATGATGTGAAAATGATTATATCAGCAATAGCTATTACCCTTAAATTACCCTAAATAGGCATTATAAGGTAATAAAATCATTGCATCTTCGTCTACACACACCTAGTCCTTGAAAATGACCAACGACAAATCCCTCAATTTCTCTGGGTTTAGGCCTAGGTTCCCTGCTGGCTTGGGTGGGTACGCATGACGCCACAGATAGGCCTTAAGCCACTGCACACCTCGGCTTGTAACAAAAAACAAAAAAACAAAAAACAACAACAACAGAAAAAACGTTAAGAATGAGAATAAGCCACTCTTCCCCAACTCGCTTATCCGAAGTCCCCCCCCCCCGTGTGCTTATCTTTTGAACACTGCTCATGTACATTTCCCTTCCTTCCCTATCCTCGTTTTTTGCATTAAATACAGAGCCAACGAAGAAGAAGGGAAAAGGGAAAAAATGCGATAGAAATGAGACATGAGGGAAATGAATGAGTCACGCAAAGAGGGGGGGGGAGCGGGGGAAGAGGGGGGATGGGAGGGGAAGAGGGGGGGATGGGAGGGGAAGAGGGGGGATGGGAGGGGAAGTAAAGGGGGGGGAGATTGAGAGAGACGGAAGGCCCGAGGGGAAGATGGTGCAAGGGGTAGAGGGGGGGTGGGGAGGAAAGGGGAGAAGGAAAGGAATGGATTGGACAGGACAGGATAGGAAATGAGAGAGAGAGGGCAATCGAAAGTAACGAGGAAGAGGCCAAGGAAGAGGAAGAAGAGGGGGAGGGGAGAGAAGGAGAGCGAGAGAGAGAGAGAAGAGAAGATGCGTAGAAATAGATGGAGATAGACAGAAAAAAATACAGAGAAAGAGAGAAAGAAAGAGAGAGAAAGAAAGAGAGAGGAGAGAGAGGAGAGAGAGAGAGAGAGGAGAGAGAGAGAGAGAGAGGGAGAGAGAGAGAGAGAGAGAGAGAGAAAGAGAGAGAGAGAGAGAGAGATGGAGTGAGAGAGGGTGCCAGTTCGCATAATAGTGGCAAAACGTCAAGGTTTATTCTGGTTGGACAGTGCTTCCGCTCCGGTCGGGGGCCTGTTTACAACATATTCCCCAAACACGGCGGAAGAGTGTCGTGTCGCCCCCCCCCTCTCTCTCTCTCTCTCTCTTATTTCCTCTTTCTCTTTCTTATTTCCTCTCTCTCTCTCTTTCGTTCTTGCTCTTCCTCTCTTTCTTTTACTTTTTTTCTTCTTCTTTTTTCTCTCTCTCTTTCGCTCTCGCTCTACCTCTCTCCCATTTAGCTTTTCTTTTTCTTTCTTACTTTCTCTTCCGTTATCGCTCTTGTTCTCCTTCGCTCCCTTTTACATTTCTTTCTTTCTCTCTCTCTTTCTCTCACGCACCTTATTGGACATTGTGCCGCGTAAAGAGAGGGTAAAAAAAACACGAGAATAAGGAAAAAAGTACAGGCAGAGAAAAGGAATAAGAGAATGAGCACGAACGAGAGAGGAGAGAGAGAAAGCGGAAGAGAGAAAGAAAGAAAAAAAAAAGAGAGCAAGAGAGAGATCAAAAGAGATCGAAAGAATGGAGAGAGAGAGAAGAGAGAGAGAGAGAGAGGGAAGAGAGAGAGGAGGAGGAGAGAGAGAGCGAAGGAGAGGAGAGAGAGGGAGAGCGAGCGAGAGAGAGGAGACGACGAATGAATGACATGATGAATGAATGAATGAATGAGAGAGAGGAGAGAGAGAGAGAGAATGAGTAAGAGAGCGACAGAGGTGAGGAGAGGAGGGCGAGAGCGAGCGAGAGGGGAGGAGAGGAGGGCGAGAGCGAGCGAGAGGGGAGGAGAGGAGGGCGAGAGCGAGCGAGAGGGGAGGAGAGGAGGGCGAGGGCGAGCGAAGAGGGGAGGAGAGGAGGGCGAGGGCGGAGAGTGAGGGAGTGCCATTCACATATTGGGCTGGGGTTAATGAATGAGGGGAGGTTGTCGACGTCTGCACGGAGCGGGTGAGGGGAACACGCGCCTTGCCAGTCCTCCTTTTCCATTCTCGCGTCCCTCGCGCTCTCCCCTCCTCTCCCTCCCTCCTCCTCTCTCTCTCTTTCTCTCTTCCTCTCTCTCTCTCTCTCTTTCGCTCTCTTGCCCAGTAGCTCCTTCTTTCTTCCTTTCTTTTCACTTATTTTCTCGTTTCCTTATCTCTCTCTGTTCGTTTGTGTGTTTGTTTCTTGCTCTGTCATTCTCGTTCTCCTCTTTATCTTTCTGTCCATTCATTTTCTCAACTTTTTTATTATTCCATTTATTCATTTATATTATGATCTTTTTTCCTTTTACATTTTTTTTCAGCACACAATCACGAATACAGACATACATACATACACACGTATACATACATACATACATACACACACACACACACACACACCGAGTGCTGGCTTACAAGGGATGTGTGTAGGCGAGAGTTGAGTGTGTGTGGGTGTGGGGGGCAGGGGTGTGGTGGTTGATGGGGGAGGGGTTAAAAGGAGCACCTGCACCAAACGTCATCCACACACACACTCACAGACATACATATGCATACACACACGCACACATACATACAAACATACATCACATACATAAACACAACATACATACATACATACATTACATACATACACACATATATAGACATACAAACACATCCATACAGAACAAGCACGCACGCACTCACACACGCGCGCGCACTTTTTATGAGAATTTTCGTTCTATAGGTGACGATACGTTGGGTCTTCCTCTGAAGAAGGAAAAAGGATACAATGAAAGTTAAAGAACAGAAGAATGAGAAGGAAAAGGTAAATGAGGAAAAAAAAGGAAGAGGACGAAGCAAGAAAAGGAAAAGTAAACGAAGACAGGGAAAAGCGAGGAGAGAGAGAGAAAAAAAAAAAAAGAAAAATTAGCAACTTCACTATCACTTATTCTGGTCGAATATTTGTATTAGAAACATTGTATTTTTTGTATCATTGTATTTACTGCTTACCACAGGTGTATTATCTCCTATAGGCCTGTTTGCCGTATGTATATTATATATATATATATATATATATATATATATATATATATATATATATATATATATATATCAATATGGCGATGGTAATGGTGATCGATAATAACGATATGATGATGATTGCGGTGAAATAATTGTTGATGATGGAGAGGGTAATGATTGAAGATTAATAATGATGGTTGATGATGATGTTTAATGACTAATAATGATGATAATGGTGATGAAATAACTGTTGATGATGAAGACGATAATGACTGATGATTAGAAATGATGACGGTAATGATGCTTGTGACGATATGGTGATTCTAAAAATGGCTCTGATCTGAACTTATAACGTAAGTATAGGTTTGTATGTGATTTATACATACAGTAGACTCATTTCCTTCAATCCCGTTAAGCACGAAATATAAACTGCCTGCTATTCAAAGTAGTAATATTGATAATGACATTAATAATAATGACAATAGGAATGACGACGGTGACGATGATGATGATAATAGTAACCACACTAACAAACTAAAATAGTAGTAGTAATTATGGAATTAACGGTAATAATAATTATAACTGCAACAACAACAATAACAACAATCGCAATAAAAATACTACTACTACTACTAGTAACAACACTAACAACAACACTAACAACAACAACATAATAATAACACCACAACAGCACTGCCAGATGAAGACGAAGATGACGCAACGACCCCGCCTAATAAGCAGCCTCAAGCCCGCGGCCGTTGACAGCTTGACAGCCAATCCGGACCGCGGATATGCCGATCGAGCGAACAACCTGACAACCGGAAAGCCGGATTAGCGAAGAACCGGAAGCGCACTCGCGGATAACCGGAAGGAGGCCGGCGGCGGTGACAGGGTGCTGGTTCTAAAGGTTCTGGCCGAGCGAGTGGTTCGGTCGTTCTGCTGGTTCTGAAAGTTCTGGTAGTTCTGCTGGGTTCCGCTGGTGGTTTCAATGGTTCTCGTGGTTATGAAGGTTCTGGTAGTTTAGTTATGCTAGGTTCTCATCGTTCCAGTGGCCTTAGCGGTCCAAGTGGCTATGATGCTTTTTAATGGTTACGGTAATT